>NC_056566.1:10812406-10844905 GCF_013358625.1 Macadamia integrifolia
ATTGTCGAGTTAGAGGTGTGTAATGCAGTTAAGTATTTCTTTAGTACTAGTCAATTGCCCAATGGTGTGAACAACAATTTTTTGGTTCTTATTCCTAAGGAGGAGGGAGCATCTTCTATCGATAAATTCCGGCCACTGTGTATGGGGAATTTTTATTGTAAAATTCTTTCCAAAATAATGGCAATGAGGCTTGCTAATTTGCTCCCTAGGCTGATATCTGAAGAGCAGGGGGCATTTCAAAAAGGAAAGTTAATCCATGACAACATCAGTGTGGCCTCAGAACTGGCCAATATGATGTTTGCTTCTATGAGAGGGGGAGGTCTGGGATTAAAAATTGACATCAAGAAAGCATATGATACTCTTTCGTGGTCCTTTATGTTTCAGGTGCTGCGTCGCTTTGGATTCACAGAGAAGTGGATAACATGGCTAAACCAAATTTTGATATCCTCTAAGATATCGATTTTGATTAATGGAGGTCCACAGGGATATTTTGGTGTGGAGAGAGGGTTGAGGCAAGGGGACCCAATATCTCCCATGCTTTTTATTATTGCAGAGGAAGTGCTATCGCGAGGTTTAAAGCATCTGATCGAGATTAATCAATTGAAGCCAATTCATGGGCCTCGCGGTGTCAAAACTCCTGCCCATATTCTACTTGCAGATGACATATTCATCTTCTCCAATGCTTCTATGAGGTATGTGAGGACTCTTAAAGAATTTCTTCTAAAGTACCAAGAGTTTTCTGGGCAGGGCATCAGCTTAGAAAAAAGTAAACTTTTTTTGGGAAAAATATCACTTTCCAGGAAGCATCAAATATCTGAAACTTTAGGCATTCCCATGTGTACCTTCCCTACAAGGTATCTAGGTGTGGAAATCTTCAAGGGAAGGATTAAAAAAGATACTTTGTTGCCGATTATGGACAAGGTCAAGGGGAGACTGGCGGGTTGGAAAGGGAAATTGTTGTCAATGGCAGGTAGGGTGGAATTGGTTAAATCGGTGCTTTCGGGGATGCCGACTCATAGTTTCTTTGTTTATTGGTGGCCTGCATCTCTTGTGGCGATGATGGAGAAATGGATGCGAAATTTTATTTGGACTGGTGATGTTGATACGGTTAAGGCTGTCACAGTGAAGTGGGACTCTATGTGTAAGCCCAAGGATGAGGGAGGGCTGGGTCTTAGGAGACTGCGAGATTCCAATAAAGCAATGCTGTGCAAATTGATTTGGAGGATCAAAACGGAGAAGACAGCAGCGTTAACCTTTCTCAGAGCTCGATTCCTAAAGAAGGATGGAAGATCATTCAAAAATTGCAACACCTCCACTATTTTTGCAGGTCTCAGGAAAATGTGGTCCTTTGTGGATGACAAGGAGCGTTGGATCATAGGGAATGGTCAGCTTGCAAATTTCTGGAAGGATAAATGGTGGGGTCCAAAATCCATTATGGAACTTCTTTCGCTGGATAGTGACCATACTCTCTCTACATCAGCAAAGGTGGGGGAGTTTATCATAAATGGAGAATGGCGTCTACCTGAGGTAGTATCTCCTATGCTTAATGAAATTTTTGGACAGATTAAAAAGATTGACATTCCGAGTTTGCAGATGGTGGATTTCAGGGTGTGGTCGCTAGTTCCTTCAGGGTATTTCTCCTCAAGGTCGGCTTGGGAGGCTGTTAGAGTGAAATCCTTGAAGGTGAACTGGTCTTCTTTGATTTGGTAGAAGAATCTTCCTCCAAGACACTCCATTTTTGGATGGAGAGTGGTGCATGGTAGAATTCCAACGGACGACCTGGTTTGCCAAAAAGGTGTTTATCTCCCATCCAGATGCAACCTGTGTGGAAAGGCTGAAGAAAGTATGGTTCATATTTTTTTACACTGTTCATTCTCCATATCAATATGGAAGAGTTTTTTAGATTTTTTTGGAGTGGCGTGGGTAAATCATCCAAGTATTCAATCATTGTTCCAGTGGTGGAAGAGGAAATATCAAGTGATTCAGCTAAAGAAGCCATGGAAGTTGGGTTTGCTCATCACTATCAACCATATTTGGTGGGAAAGAAATAAAAGAAGGCAGGAAAATAAAGAAAGGGCAGGGCGGTATGTCTTTCAAAGTATTAGGCAAGAGGTTCAGCTTTGCTGTGACGGATCAAGTGAAGAAGTTCGTTCGATTTCAGACTTGATGACCTGCAGGAAGATAGGTTTAAGTATTAGAAATCCAACTTCCCCTTCACCTCTTGAGGTTCACTGGTGTAAGCCTCCCAGGGCGTGGATGAAGATCAATGTGGATGGAAGTTCGCTTGGTAACCCAGGTAATGCAGGTGCTGGTGGTGTCTTACGGGATGATAAAGGCAAAGTAATCGACTCTTTTAGCATTTTTCTGGGAGTCAAACAAATATATGAAGCTGAATTTGAGGCAGTCTTGGAGGGTATTCTGCTAGCTAGACACTATCATGCTAGGGGTGTTTGGATTGAGTCAGACTCAGCGTCCGCGGTCTCAGCAGTTCAGAGAAGGGAGATTCCATGGTTTGCCCTGCAGAAATGGAGATCTGTTATTTCCTTTTTGGAGTTGGTGCAATGGAAGATCACTCACTGTTTTCGTGAAGCTAATGTAGTCGCTGATTTTCTGGCTAGGAAAGCATCTAAATCTTGTACTTCAGAATTCTCAGTGGAGTTCCCGAGACATGTAGTGGATGAGTTAGCTTCTGATGCGTTGGACAGGCACCGTTTTCGATTTGGCTAAGCCCTTTGCTTGTTCCCTCTGCTGATGGCCATGCCGAAGGTGGAGGTTGCAAGGGGGTTTAGTGGGATCGGCCTGCCCTTTTGTATTTCTCTTTGTTTTGCTTTGTTCTCTTTTAATAAAATGACCTTTTAGCAAAAAAAAAGTGGTATATTACCAGACGTGGATGATCTTCCTAAGCCCATCCACACCGGAAACCAAACAAAGATTGTAATTTCTCAAGATGCTCACGAGGAGCGGCTTCTGCGTTATCGTTATGCTCTTGTAGCCAGATTAAATTTTCATTTTACTTCTTTAGATGAAGTTAGAAGAGAAGCCGCAGCAGCTTGGAACCTCAAGGAGAGAGTTGTTATTTTGCCAATGGGATTGGGTCACACTCTCTTTCAATTTAATTCTGATAAGGACATGGCAAACGATTGGAAAAGGAGTCCTTTTAAGGTCTGTTGTCAGCCCATTCGCTTCCAGCGATGGAGGCCAAATTTTAACATCCACGACAGGAACGCAACCACCAAGTTAGTTTGGATTAGCTTTCCAAAGCTTCCATTTGAATACTGGCATGAAAGAATCCACTTTTCAATGGCCAGAATAGTAGGTTGCCCTCTGGACATTGACAAGCGAACAAGAAATGCCTCCATAGGTAACTTTGCTCGGATACTATTGGAGATGGAGAACTCCGATCAAAGACTTGAGGAAATTCAAGTGGAGAAACAGCAGCCTGGTGCTGGGGATTTATTTTGGTTCAACAAAGGATCATATATGAAGATGCGATGGGTATGTGCAGTTTTTGCAAGCGTGTTGGGCATACTATTCAGGTCTGTAAAGACAAGAAGATCGCCGATGCTAAGCACAAGGCAAGAGACAAAGTTGCCTCTGGAGGCGTTGCAGGTGCTGTTTGGGTGGATAAGAGGCCGTCAGGGGTGATGGATGCACAATCTTCCGGTAATTTTCAAAAAGAGTCAAACTGTTCCAGCAAATCAAGGAAACTCCCTGATTCCTTGCCTTTTTATGGAAACATTGTGGTTGACTTATCTCCTACGGGATTTTCTTCAAGTCACATGCGAGAAAATCCGATACTACATATGAAAGGTTCCATTGCTCCAGATGGGTTAGATGACATTGATGGAACAGCCCATACTCAAATTTGTGGATCGGTTCAAGACCAGCTTGGTGGGTCGGTTCAAGAAGAAGTAAACTCTCCTTTAAGGCAATACGGTCTGGCCTCTACCTAGGATGGCGTGGATGATCATGAAGATCATATTATTTGATCCATTGCTCCAACTACAATTAACAAGGGGCACTCTACCCTTCACTACCCTAAAGTCAGCGCCGTTGATGAAGCTGCCCTTCAGAAAGAGCTAAATGACGGCATGGAGGTTGCAAAAAAAAAAAAAAAGGGAAAACAATTGGCTCATGCAGCGCAGAAAAGAAAGTCTGGTCGCACAGTCCCAACCAAATATTGATGATGGGTGCCCTCTTATGGAATATAAGGGGATAAAGAAGGCTGCTACCCGGGCTACCTTGAGTAATCTTCTTAAAGACAAGAATCCAGACATCGTGTGCATAGAAGAACCTATGGTGGAGGTAGGTGATTTTCCAGCCATTTATTTTAATAAATTGGGTTATGAAGCATGTATGATTCACAATTCTAGAACTGATAAGCTGCCAAACTTGTGGATCATATGGAAGAGATTTTTAAATAAACCTGTCGTGGTTGCCATGTCTGAACAGTTTATCACCTTGATCGTTACTTGGCACTGTCAGTCTATTTTTGTTTCTTTTGTTCATGCAAGTTGCTTTCAGGCTGCAAGAAGAGACCTCTGGCTAGATCTTGCTGCAACACTGGTGGGCACCTTGCCATGGTTGGTGGTTGGGGATTTCAACGCAACTCTTGCTTGCCATGAAAAAAGAGGTCTAGGTGCCTTTAATCTTGGGTCTTATCGGAGTTTAGAGCTGCCATTGATGCCTCAAATCTGATTCAGGTTCCATCTCATGGGAGCAAATTCACATGGTCAAATAATAGAAAGAGAGGAAATGTTATGGCTGTTCTTGATCACAATTTCTGCAATGAAGAATGGATCAATATCTTTCGCAACGGCTCCCAGGAGGTGCTGTAGCACTTCTTGTCTGATCACTCCCCTTTACTCATAATCTCTGAGTCTGTTTTGAAGCCGACAAACTGTCCCTTCAGGATCCAGAGATTCTGGATGGTGCATGATGATTTTATGGCTATGGTTGAAAATTCATGGAAAGAGCCTGTTTTTGGTTCACTTACATATGTCCTTGATCAAAGCTGAAGCGCCTTAAGCCTGTGCTTCGGGGTTGGGTGAGGTTTGTATTTTCAAATTTTGTCATGGCCCTAAAAGCTACCAAGGAAGAGTTAGATCAGATTCAGGGGTAGATTGATCAACATGGCATTGGTGACCATCTCTATAATCTAGAGGCTGGTGCAAAAACAAAGTATTTGATTGCTCTTAACAATCATGAAAAGCTTTGGGCAAAAAAGGTAAGGAAAAAATGGATCTTTCAAGGTGATCGCAACTCTAAATTTTTCCTTCTGTCTTCTAAGATAAGAAGATCCAAGAACACCATTCCTTCCTTGAAAAAGGCTGATGGTAGTTTAGTTACTCATCCCGATGAAATGGCTACTCACGTGGTGGATTTCTACGAATCCTTTCATAAAGCCAAGCATGTAGTCGAGCATGGTGAGCTCTTGGATTGCATTTCTTGGATCATGGATGAGTCAAATATTAGTAGATTGGATGTTATTCCTAGTGAGGACGAAATCAAGCAAGCTGTTTGGGATTTAGACCCCCACAGCTCTCCGGGGCCTGAGGGTTTCTCTGGTGCCTTCTTCAGACAATGTTGGGAGCTAGTAAGGTACGAGGTTTACAGAGCAGTGAGAGGATTTTTCCGATCTGGAATCCTTCCAAAGGGGACCAATAATAGATTTCTAGTCTTACTCCCCAAGGTTGATGGTGCAAACTCCTTGGACAAATTTAGGCCATTGTGCATGAGTATCTTTTTCTGTAAAATGTTGTCAAAAATCATGGCCTCTAGACTCTCCACTTTCCTTCCCACGCTGTTCTCAGAAGAGTAAGGGGCCTTTCAGAAAGGCAAGATCATTCAATCAAATATTTGTCTGGATTCTAATCTTACAAACCTCATGTTTGATTGTACCAAAAGTGGTGGTTTGGGTATCAAAATCAACATCCAGAAGGCTTTTGACACAGTTTCTTGGAGTTTCCTCTTCTAAGTCCTGAGAAAATTTGGTTTCCCTAACAAATGGATAGCATGGCTTCATCAAATCCTTCTTTCTTCCAGAATATCCGTTCTCCTCAATAGAGGTCCAGTTGGCTTCTTTGGGGTTGAGAGAGGGCTTCGTCAAGTTGAATCTATCTCCCCTCTTTTGTTTATTCTAGCAGAGGAAGTCTGTGTAGGGGGATCCATTCTATGATTCAAAACAAGTAGTTTCTGCCTCTCAAGGGGCCGAGAGGAGTCCCGATGCTAGGTTTTTTTTATTTGCTGATGATATTTTTCTCTTCCTGAATGGCTCCATCAAGTACGCCAAACACCTTCATAATTTTTTATCAAAGTATCAGCAATTTTCAGGGCAGTAGATAAATTTGGACAAGAGCAAGCTTTTTCTTGGGAGAATGTCTTTAGAAAGGAAGCAGCTTATATCTGACACCCTTGGAATTTCCATCTGTAAATTCCCTACAAAATATTTACGGGTGGAAATCTTTAAGGGTAGAGTTAAAAGAGAGTTGTTACTCTCTGTGATGGACAAAATTAAAGGGAGGATGGCTGGTTGGAAGGGGAAGCTCTTGTCTATGGCTTGAAGGGTAAAGCTTGTCAGATCCGTCATATCTGGTATGCCGTCTCACAACTTCTTTGTGTATTAGTGGCCTAGTTCCCTTTTGAAGACTATAGAATTATGGATGAGGAATTTCATATGGACTGGTGATCTTGACTCTTCTAAAGGAATGATGGTCAAATGGGACCTGGTCTACAAGCCCAAGTAGGAGAGTGGCTTAGGTATAAGGCATTTGAGGGATGTGAATAAAGCCCTTATCAGCAAGCAAGTGTGGTATATCAAGCATTCTTCTTCTGCCTTAGGTTACCTTATAAAATCAAGATATCTGAGGAAAAATGGAGAGTTCAAAAAGGGGTATAGATCTTCTTCGATTTGGCCTGGTCTCAAAAAAATGTGGAATTTTGTTTCCACTAAAGAGAGATAGATCGCTGGCAATGGGGCTTCAATAAACTACTAGAAGGATAGATGGCTTGCGGAAGAATTTGTCTAGGAGTTAGCCTCCTTGGACAATGACCTATTCTCATCCACCTCCTTGAAGGTTGCAAATTTCATCAGCAATTATTAGTGGAAATTCCCCGAAGTTTCTTCTCTCTTTCTCCAAAACATTTTTTTTGCTGCTACAAAAATTCCTATTCCTAGAGATGGTATGGAAGACAAATGTTTATGGAGCTTGTCTACCTTAGGAGATTTTAACACGAAATCTGCTTGGAAAGACATTCGCTGCAAAAATAAAAAAGTTCCTTGGCATGGCCTTGTATGGATGATATGTCTCACCCCCCCCCACCAGTCTACTTTTGGTTGGAGGTTATATCATGAAAAGTTTCCCACTGATGATCTCATTAGTAGGAAAGGGATTTTGCTAGCTTCCAGATGCATCATGTGTGGATCGGGGCCTGAATCTTTGAACCATCTCTTTCTTGACTACAGTGTTTCTAGACATATTTGGAACCTTTTTTAAATTATTTTGGTTTGGCATAGAAAAATCAATCTTTAATTCTTGATTTAGTGTCCTGATGGAAGAGAAAACGCTGAATCTTATCTCTGAAGGACCCTTGGGCGGCTGGTTTCATCCTCAATGCCGATGCTATTTGGCAAGAAAGAAATATTAGAATGCATGTTGGCAAGGGTGGAAATTGTTTCTCTGCTGTTCTCTAGAGTTCTAAGGGCTCGAAAGGAAGCTAATCTAAACTTGAAGGGGGTCATTCGAACAACTTTGAACCTTCTTTGCAGTAGAAAGTTGGGTCTCAAGGGGTCCCCTGGCAATCCCCATGTCATTCTTGAAATAAATTGGTGCAAGCCCCCTCCCTCTTGGTCAAAGCTATATGTTAATGCAGTTCCATGGGGAACCCTGGAAGAGCAGGTGCCGGTGGTCTCAAGCGAGACTCTCAGGGAAAGGTGATTTTTTCCTTCAAGACTTATCTGGGCATTCGAACCAATTTCTATGCTGAATTTAGGAGTCTTTTGGAAGGTATTCGCTATGCCATGCACCAAGGGGTGTCCAAACTATGGATTGAGTCTGACTCCGTCGCAGTTGTTACGGATGTCCAAAGCAACTCTATTCCTTGGTTTGTTCTGTAGGACTGGATTCCATTGCATCAGTATCTTAGCTCTATTTCATGGAAGATCACACACTGTTTCATGGAAGCAAACCCAGTAGCGGACTATCTTACCAAATCCGCTGCGAAAACAGGAGTCTCGAGTACTATGGAGGACTTCCCTCCTTATATTTCTGAGAAAATTAGGAATGACATGTATTCGAAGTCCAGATTTAGATTTTGTAGATAGCTTTGGAGAGCTCTACTGATGGCAATGCTGAAGGTGGGGTCTCCCAATCCATCTTCACTAACCATATCCACTCAAATTAGTATTGCCGCACTCGACACATGCTCCTTATTAGTCAACACACCTTGTTGAGCAAGATTCTCAAAAGTGTGCCCACTATCCTCTTCAAAATCTTGTGTTCAATAAGTATAGTCTTAAAAAATTTCAAAATAAAAATTCAGCACGTGTTTTAAACGCGTTTAAAACGGAAATGTTGATAGTTTGTCTTTTTTCCTATATCTTTGGGAAAAAAAAAAAAAATGCGTTTAAAACAGTAAAAACGGGAATGTCATTTTAAAGAAATTTTTCCTTACTATTAGTTGGGGTCTTCCAAGGATGTTGAGTTTTCAAGAGAGTGGAAGGATTGGTGTCTTCCAATAGGTGGAATCTCTAAGGAAGCAGAGTTATCCAAGAGAGTGGAAGAGAGGGGAGTCCTCCAAGAGGTGAAGTCTTCAAGAAAGTAGAGTCTTCCAACAGATAGAGTCTCCAAGAGAATGGACTCTTACAAGGGTGGAAGAAGAGTACTATGAAAGGAAAGAGTTGTATACCAAGTTCATGAAGAGATGCCCTTGTCTTCCCATCCTAATCTTCTAGATTGTATTCCAAAGGTGCTTATGGAAGAGGATAGAATGGGGATCGAAGCAATTCCCTCCTATGAGGAGATCAAGAGAGCTGTTTGGGACTTGGATCCAGATAGTTCTCCTGGTCCGGATGGTTATTGTGGTGTTTTCTTTAGGAAAAGCTGGGATATTGTGGATAGGGACTTTTTGCTTTACAATAAAATCTTTTTTTCTATATGGTTAATTCCCTAATGGGGTGAATAACTGTTTTATAACCTTGGTTCCCAAAATGGAGGGTGCAAATTCCTTAGATAAGTATAGACCTATTTGCATGGGAAATTTTTTGTGTAAAGTTGCAACAAAAATTATGACAACTAGGCTAAGTAATTTGCATCGCTTCCTCGCCTAGTCTCTGAAGAGCAGGGTGCTTTCCAAAAAGGAAAGATCATTTCATCAAACACTAGTATGGTGTCAAAGTTGGCCAATATGATGTTCTCAGCTACTCATGGTGGTGGTATTGGGCTAAAGCTAGATATGAGGAAGGCTTATGACTCATTGTCTTGGGAGTTTATGTTCTTGGTTTTGAGAAAAATTGGGTTTGGCAACAAATGGATTGACTGGGTGAAAAGTTCTTTGACTTTAACAAGGATATCTATTATGTTAAATGGAGGTCCTGTGGGATTTTGGTGTGCAGTGTGGTCTTCGGCAAGGGGATCCACTATCTCCCTTGTTGTTCATTTTGGCTGAGGAAGTTCTTTGTAGGGGTTTGCAAAAGCTCATAGATTCAAATGATATCAAGGCCCTCTCAGGTCCTAGAGGAGCAAAGGTTCCTTATTATCTTCTTTTTGCAGATGATATCTTTATCTTCATGAATGGGTCGATTAAAGGTGTAAAGCAGCTAAAAAATTTTCTTCAAAAATATCAAGATTATTCAGGGCAGCGAATCAATCTTGATAAAAGTAAAATGTTTTTTGGAAAAATTCCCCTAGTGCAAAGAGAGAGGATTTCTCAGGCGATGGGTGCCCCTAGCTGTAGCTTTCCTACAAAATATTTAGGTGTTGAAATTTTTAAAGGGAGGGTCAGGCGTGATCCTTTGATGCCTTTGATGGATAAAATAAAAGGGAGATTTTCGGGATGGAAAGGCAAGTTCCTCTCCATGGCGGGAAGGGTGGAGTTGGTGCATTCAGTTATTGTAAGTATTCCTCTTAACTTTGCAATATATTGGTGGTCTTCTTCTTTGATTGTGCTTATAGAGAGATGGATGAGAAATTTTATCTGGATGGGGGATGTGGATTCAAATAAGAAGATCTTTGTTAAATGGGACTCAGTTTGTAAGCCTAAAGAGGAAGGTGGGTTAGGTCTAAGAAGAACTCGTGATGTTAATAAGGCTTTTCTCAGCAAGATTCAAGGATTAAAGTATCGGTATCGATCGCCGTATCGGTCGACCAAAATTAAGATACGTATCAGAGGGTATCGTATCGTATCGGAGATACACTAAGATACGCTAAAGATACGCATATAAATGGATATGAAACACCTTTCTAAACACTTTTGCATAAAATATTTGTTAAGAAAACTATTGATAACATGTATCATGCATAGGCACTAAATTGAGGGTATCGCACTAAGAATTCAAGGTTTGCAGTTGTCCCATAAATGTAAAATCCTTGTTCCCAACCTTGATTTCCACTTTAGTTAGAGAGAAATATGGCTGGCAGCAACTTTGAAAGAAAAACACTCAAAAAATAATGCTTTCTGAAAAAATACCCATCTTGGCCATTATATGACCGTAGCGCACCGTATCGGTACATACCGATACTCACCGATATGTACTGATACTCATCGATACGTACCGAACGATACATACAAATACTCACCGATATTTACCGATACATACCAAAATGTATATTTCACCTCGATTTTATATTTTTCATAGAGTATTAGTACGTATCGATAGTGTATTGGTGCATATCGGTATGTACCGTAAGATATAAATCGATATGAAAGGATTTTAAAAATTCCATATATCGTATCGGTGTGTATCGTATCGATCGGATAAATTTAAGATACGTATCGAAGGGTATCGTATCGGTATCGAAGATACTTTAAACCATGGCAAGATTGCTTGGCAGATTAAACATGAAGATTCTGTGATGGAAAAATTTTTCAAAGCTATATTTTTAACAAAATCAGGTGAGTTGAGAAAGTCTTATAAGTCTTCCTCGGTATGGCCTGGAATTAAAAAAAAAATGTGGAATTTTGTTGCTTCCAAGGAATGGTGGACAGTTGGGAATGGGGACCGTATATTGTTTTGGAAGGATAGGTGGGTGGGTAAGTGGCCTATTGAGGAGAGATTGGGGGTGGATTCAAATCTTTTTCTAAGGGATAGATATGTGAAGGATTTTATTATAAATTTTTCTTGGAAGTTGCCTCAAGTTTCCTCTCGGGAGATGAGGGATATTTTCTCTAAGGTGGAGGCTGTAAACATCCCTTCTTTTCAGGTGGAGGATAAATGCAGCTGGAGTTTGTGTATGTCAAGTGAATTCAAAATTAATTCAGTTTGGGAGGAGATCAGGAAACAGAACCCAAAAATTCCACGGTTTCATATTGTATGGCGAAGTGGTTTGCTTCCTCGCCAATCTTTGTTCGGCTGGAAGATGATCCATGGAAGACTGGCTATTGATGACATGGTTAGTTCGAAGGGGTCAGCTTTGTTTCTCGATCTAAGTTGTGTCTTGGTGCTTCAGAGTCTTTGTAGCATTTATTCTTGGACTGCAGGTTTTCCAATGAGGTGTGGTCTGCTTTTTTATCTCTATTCATTTTTGGATGGGTACAGCATGACTCTCTGACAAGCCTATTTCAATGGTGGAGGGCCAAGGGGAAGTCAGCTCTAGTAAAGCAAGCGTGGTTTGCAAGTTTTATTCAGGTCCCTTATTTCTTGTGGAGTCATCGAAATTTGAGAAGATATGAAGACAAGGCTATGCGGGTTAGCTGGTCTTGCATCAGGTGTTGGGAGCCATAAGAGAGTTACTCCCTAGTGTGGGGTGTAGGAGAATTCCAATGGTAGATTTGATCTATGCCAGACTGTTGGGTGTTTCGCTTCGTTCTCTCAGAACTTCTTTGGTTATAGAGGTAACGTGGTGTGCTCCTTTTGTTTCATGGTATAAACTAAATATTGATAGATGCTCCTTAGGTAATCTTGGAAGAGCAAGGGTTGCTGGTATTGTTAGGGATTCAGCGGGGAGGGTGGTATCCACTTTTGGCTCTTTTCTTGGTGTTGCAACAAACTACGAGGCGGAATTTCAAGGTTCAATCCATGGCATCAAGCTGGCTAAACAATTGGGCATTGATCGCTTATGGATTGAATCGGACTCGATGGCAGTGACATGTGCGGTTAACTCAAAGGCAATGCCTTGGTATGTCTTGCAAGATTGGAGGTTCTTGAGCCCTTACCTTTCAAGTATTCAGTGGAAGCTGACACATTGTTACAAGGAGGCTAATCCAATTGCAGATTATTTAGCAAAATCAGTTGTTCGTAGTGGGATTTCAGTTTCCTCTCCTTCATTTCCTTGCAATATTCAGGATGAGCTTCGAATTGATGCTAAAACTAGGCCTAGATATCGGTTTATTTAGCCCTATTAGTGGAGTTATGGATCTATCTTCCTGCTGATGGCAATGCCGAAGGTGGGAGTGTGATCCTGGTTTTTTTCTTAAAACCATCCATTTTCTTTGTTGTTGTTTCCGATGCCATGTAAGACTCAGCGTGTATATTCCTTTTTCTCTTTCTTCTTAATACAAATGAGTTTTAGCAAAAAAACAAAAGAATGAGAGGGGACAGAAGGTGTACAAGGGGGTTCCAGATTGAGAATCAATCGCAAAGATTGTATTCTATCTATTCTCTCAATTATAGTGAAAGATTGGATCTCATTTCATGCATATAAGCGATTTTGTCAGACCACGTAAATCTCGTATCTTATGTATATTTACTATTTCATGCAAACATATATATATATATACACATATTCCTTCTATGTAACAGAGACAATTCTGTGCGTATATACAATGTTCTGTATCATATATGATTGTTCATTTTGCTGCTGTTCTATTGTTGTTTCAGCAGAACACGTCCAACATATCACTGCTTGGGTACTTGATAATCTTAACGGCCATTTTCCCAGAATAACTAACACAGATTTGATTCTTCCAGATTCTAGGGGATATTGAATAACCATACTTTCTGGAGAAACCATCATCCCGACCATCATTGGCAGACAAACAGTGAATTGGTACCATACCTTGCAAGCTAGTTTTGATTATTGGCTTCCTATGACAGACATGATCTGGCCCAAGCCCATTAGAGACTGGGACATTCAGTTCCAATATGGGGTAACTTAGGACTAGCCCATGGTAAATTTAGACTTGATTTAGAACTGCAAGGCCTGTCCCTATTCAAATTATTCAATACTGACTTTGATTTTTATTTTTTCTTAGGTGCACTTTTATTGTTTGCTGTTATGTGAAACATCAAAATAACTGATTCCTTTCCTCCCTGGTGGAAGAGATAAGACCCTTCATAGTTGCCAATGTGTAGCTCTAATTCTCTTTTTATTGTCTACGTAAATATTTCTAACCACCCACACACAAATGAGCAGCGAGTGAACCAGTTTTAATGATTTAAAAAGTGGTCCCTCCAAAAGGAGTTCTAAAATCATGTGAAAATCATCTGCAATCGTTGCAACGGTGCAATGAGTATCAGGTGGTTGGGAACCCCTTGGAGTGCATGCCTAGATACTCTTAATTGTCCGATGCTCACCGCACCTCACCACTCGCTGCAGAAGATGTGAACTCTTTAAAATCAGATTATGTTGATGGAAACTTTAGGCATAGAAAAAACTCCAAAGTAATTCTAAATTCATGCCTGTTTTCTATTTATGCGCACCTTAACTTGGTGACCAATTGATTATAATTCTTTGCTTTGTTTCTTTGTCTTTTATTTGTGATTTTGAATCTTTGCTATGCTGCAATTTTTAGAACAACATAATTGTAGGTGTCAACAATGATCCTTCCGTAGGGATCGCGATATGGCGCGTAGCACGTATACACACACTAGGGTTCGACCCTAATGAGATGAGATAGTATCTCCTAGTCATCAAATGCCAAGGGGGATACACATTATGGGTAAAAGGGAGTCGCCACCTAAAAAGGGTCTAGGACCCATAAATGTCTCCCCCAATCAAGGG
Organism: Macadamia integrifolia; assembly: GCF_013358625.1. Classification (NCBI taxonomy): domain Eukaryota; kingdom Viridiplantae; phylum Streptophyta; class Magnoliopsida; order Proteales; family Proteaceae; genus Macadamia; species Macadamia integrifolia. The sequence continues at coordinate 10,826,566 of NC_056566.1, forward strand.
AGAGAGACTAATGACTCTGATGGATAAGCCTAGTTTGCACCAAGATTCTGGACAAGTGTCAAGTGACAAACTGGGAAGGTGTTAAGCACCCAGTCTGCCCGGCCCTAAGGCCGGTCTCTTTTTGTTTGACAAAGTTTATTTGTACCCTACTAACTAGTCTAAATCAAGGTCACTGAAAACCCTAAACTAGGTATCTAAGCATGACATGTGAAAACCCTAAGCCAAGTGTCTAAATTATGCTAGCTAGATTATGATGCAAATAATGAAATGATTACGCTAATTGAAAATTAAAAACTCTAAATGATTTAATCAATGAATTATGAGTCTTAGATTAAGCTAATTAAATAAGCATAAACCTAGGATTAGTTTAGCAACTTATAAAACCCTAAATTAAACTAATTCGATTAATTGAGCCTGACCTAGATGGATGATCAATGAATTTGTAAGATCTTAAATTGAATGAATTAAAATGGTTAATCTGAATCCCTAGTAATTTGTGAAATAAATCATTGCAATCACACTTAATCTAATGGGTAAAAATATTTATAAATTAAATGAGATCTAATTGATTTATAAAAGTGAAATGGATTAATTACATTAAATGAATGCAGTTTTTTTTAGTCTACCTAATCTAGTTTAGGAAGATTAAACTGAACCTGTGGTTTAATTAAATAAATTATGAAACCTAATTGCCCTAATTATGTTTATCTTGAGCTAATCCTAAAATAAATTAAGCTTTTTAACATCGAATCATCAAGTATAAAAAAAAGACATGTTAATAAACACGAAGCATGGCAAACATGATATTGACTAACCTATCTAAATCTAATGATTATCAATATGGCAAGATATCCGAATCTAAATTAAATACACAATTAATTTTAAAAGGACCCACTATTTGAGATAAAAAGAAATGGACCGAAACGGGTTCATTTTTATCAACCCGAAAACCCAAGAAATGCACCTAATGCTACGAGCCGGTTTGAGGGGGGCCAGCCACGCCCATACTGACCTGTCCTAGACTATGGCCCATAGACCCATTTGCTGATTCAAAACCCTAATTTAATGGAAATTAGTGAAACCTATGGTTATCATATGATTCAAAAATAATGAGCAAAACCCAATTGGTTTCAGCCCTTGATCCTAAGGGGCTGGATTAGAGTGACCCTAGGACTCTACATGGAATCCCCTAAACACGGGGAATTAATTGAAACACGGCGATGGCAAAGGTGAAATAGGAGAAATATCACACAATGATAGGGGTTGGGGAGCATATTACAATTTGAATTACAAAAGTAAATAAATAAAATAAAATAAAAAACTGGAATGAATAAACAAAAGAAAATGAACACAAAAAAATAAAAAAATAAAAAATAAAAAATAAAAAAAGAGAAAGGAAGAGGAAGAGCAGGAATCGACTTGCTCTTTGAGATCTGAAGTTAGTGAGATGGATAACAGAGGGGATAGTACTTCAGAGAATTGCAGAGATGTAGATGTTCTTCCTAAAGGCACAAATTCAACAACCACAGAAGACTCTTTAACTTCTGATATGGCTAGTGATCGTAGATTAAAGGAACATTCTTTGGCAAATTCGAGAATTAGATCTCAAGATGATAGTTGTCTAGACTATGAAAGTCGGCACGAGAGTGAGTGTGTTATCCTCTAATTTTGAGTTTCAGAAGGCTGAGAGATAATTGCCCTTGGAACTTAGCTTGGTAAGACAAATATTGCTACCTGGGCAAGCAGGGAGGAGGAGGACAAGGATGCATCTACTTCATTTAAGAGCGTACCCGTGGATCAACAAGCCAAAAGTGTCATTGAGTCCCGGGCAGCTGCTTGGGAGGAAGCAGAGAAAGCCAAGTATATGGCCAGGTACGCGGGAAGAAATCAAAATACTAGCATGGGAAAATCACCAAAAAGCCAAAACAGAGGCTGAGATGAGGAAAATCGAGGGGGGAGGATTTTCTCCTGGTAAGCTGAGGAGCATGCTTTTAGGGATTGAGAAGAAGAAGAAGAAGAAGAAGAAGAAGAAGGAGGAGTTGCGGGTTCGGTGGCTACCGGTTAGGGGTTGCAACAGCAGGGAAGAAAAAGAGAAGAAGAGAAGAAGAGAAGAAGAGAAGAAGAAGAAGAAGGGAAGGAGGAGAGAAGTTGCAGGTTCGGTGGCCGCCGGTTAGTGGTTGCAGCAGCAGGGAAAAAAAAAGATAAAGAAGAAGAAGAAGAAGAAGAAGAAGAGAACTGCAGCAACTGGGAAAAAGAAAAGAAGAAGAAGATGAAGAAGAAGCGGTTGGAGAAGAAAGATGGAAGAGAGGAAGAAGGAGAAGAAATGGGATTAGGTTACAGCTGAGATCCTAATCTAAGGGTCTAGATCAAAAGAACAAAAACAATTTAAAAAAAAAAACTAAACCAAATCAAATCTAGTTAAGTAAACATGTTAAAAAGAAAAAACAATTAAACCTAATTAATCTAAAAGAATCAATAAAACCTAAATACCTTTAATTGAACCGGAATAAATCAATTAACATCTAATAAACCGTATTGAACCAAACTGAAACTAATTAAACATAATTAATCTAAACAAATCAATTATTAATAAATTAGAAACTAATCTATTAAATTAGATAAGCTAGTTCTAAATTGCAATTAGGAGAAGAAAAATATCTTAAACACGGCTTTAATCAAGAAACAAGGGGAGATAACCCTTATGCTTCAAGCCCAAAATCGAACCGAATCGGACTAGGTCTCCCGGCTCAACGAAGGATTACACATTCAAAATTTTATACTTGGAGGGATTCTTTATTTAAAGAGAAGGAATTAGAAAAAAAACTTCACGGGGCCATATTCCTTCTCCCAATTTTTCTTCTTCTCTTTTGAAAGAGAGGAAGGGCTATACTTATAGCCTTGAGACTTGAGACAATTCTTTTTTATTTTCGATGTGGGACTAAAAAACTAGGAGAATTGTCCAAAAGCCTTTTGGACAAAGGGGTTTGGGCACCACGTGGCACTCCCTGGTTGCTCGGAATGAAATCTGATACCGAACTTTGGAGCCAATTTTCGGGGTTCATATCTTTCAAACCGTTAGTCAGAACTCAATGTGTAATATGTTGTTGAAAAGCTCAATCCGAGCACTATCCAATGATGTGAGACATGATTGGGGTCTCGACCAGGAATCTTTATGAAAATATGCATAAAGTAGTGACCCGGATCATATAGTGAAAGAGAGAATCGGGCGTCGATTCGTATAGTTCTTGCATCAAAGTGTAATGTCTGACTTGAGGGGACAAACAACAATAATCCATAACATCAAATTCTAATTTTTGAAAACATTTTCTCTTGAAAGTTTATAGGGGAAAAATGGTCATTTTCTACTATAAGCTTGAAAATTCTCCAAGTATAAAATGTCCAACATGTAATTCTTCATATTGTCATCATTGCCGGGGGGTGATAAAATTCGATGTCTACAATAATCTCTATGAGCTGCAAAATCTCATTCATGTGAAAGTTTCAAGGTTGGATTCTATTTTGAGTTCTAACCCACATATTATTTAGAAACTAAGGCTTACATGAAAATCTCTCTCTCTCTCTCTCTCTCTCTCTCTCTCTCTCTCTCAAAAGTATTGTCCCAAAAAAGTGCTATTGTCTATCATTATTTCGAATTAAAATTTTTATTTTATTGGTAGTGTTAATTTATTAACTACTTGAATTTTTGATGAATGAATGATAATTATTATCAATATAAGGAAGTTAATTGATACAGTTTGAGAATTATAATATTGTTATTTAATTGAAATAAAAAGAACTCGTTCATATCATTTGAAATGTTTTTTTTTTATCCAAAAAATAAAATAAAATACATTTGTTTGTTCTAGATAATTCCTCTCATTTCCATCTAACAAATACCCACACTTGCATTTGCACGTACATGGTAGGATTGGGCCAAGCTCAACCCAAGGCTTCAGCCCAGAATCAGTGTAGCCCTAAGCTCAGCCCATAACTTGTCAAGCTCATGCCAGGTTCGGGCTTGGGTTTGGCAGCCAAATTTACAACCCTAGATATATCAAACAGTCAAGCGGCTAAATCAACTGTCAATATGGAAGAAATAGTAAAACTATAAACAGAGACTTCCTCAACTGCCAGTGCAAGGAAGAATTTCTATTGAACAACATCTTTAGGACCACCGTACACCACATGGTGAAAAGGGGAAGAAAGATATGATATCATGGCCATGGTTAAGGGTGCAATTTGAAATCCAAACATATACGCAAACAAAGGCAATAAGATTCCCACTAAAAGAGAGCCAATGCTTTTTAGAATTTTAGGGGTCCATCTCTTTACATGATCTTCACTCTTATGATGAAATAGACATATGAGACTATGAAGCTAAGGAAGAGTTAGGGTCGGAACCTATGTGAGCCCCATGGTGATAACTGGACCATCTATTTGCCTATATGTAGCCTATGTAAGATTTCCTATTAGGTGGGCTAGTATAGTCAAAGATTTGTTTCCAAAATCGGTTTAGTGGTATTGACTAAAGATGGAGTAAGCAGAAAGAATCCAATATTATTGGTAAATGATCTCTATGGAGATATTGGATTCTATTAGCACACCTTAATGGTATAAAATATTTATTATTATGTGTGGACCTAAGGTATTGTTTCCTTAATGGGGAGGAAACCCTAATTTTATTGCAGGGTTGGTCCCTACCCCTCACTCCTATATATAGTTATCACTAACCCATTAAGTGAGACTAACGACCAAAAGCAAAAGGAAAAGAGGGTATACCAGACCAACATTGATCGTGTTGTACGAGGAGCATACAAGAAGACATTGAGGAGTTCTTATTCTTCAACCATGGATTCAGGTATGACTAAAACGTGTATTTTGTAGTGTTTGTCGTGCATGCTTATCGATCTTCATGAATCGTTCTGTATTTATTTTCTATCAATGGTATCAGAGCCTCGTTCATGAAAAATCGATCGGCTGTACCACCAGTAATAAAAATCAATTTCTTCTCCTCGAGTCGTTTTGTTTTGAAGAAACAAGGAAAGTAATATAGTATTACTAAAGGACAAAACTTACAAAGTTAAATAAAAAATTAAAAAAAAAAAAAGTGACAAAAGCAAATACTGTTTGGTTGCTTTTACGGTTTGGTTGCTTTTTGTTTTTCAAAAAAAAAAAAAAAAAGTGACAAAAGTAAGTACGTTTGGTTCTTTTTTTTTTTAAAAATAAAAAAAAATGTGACAAAAGGCTAAAAGGTAGTACGTTTGGTTTTTAAAAAAAAAAAAGGTGACAAAAGGTAAGTACGATTTTATTTGAAACCGTGTTTTTTTTTCTTTTGAGAAATCATACAAAAGAATATATTTTTTATTAAATAAAAAATAAAATAAAAAGGTGTCATGAGTTTTAATTGGTTGACTCATAATAGAATCATAAAGCATAATTATTTACAGATTTACTTTTTGTGACATTTGGTTTAGTCACTAGCACATTAAATATATAATTTTGTTATTTTATATTAATTCTTGTGCTATTTGATTCAGTCACTATAGGGAATTATTATGCAACCCATGATGTTGTTCTGATCTGTCATAATATGAACACTTATGATTTTATATATTAAAATTTTATGTGCTTTTGTTTTTCATATTATTATTTAGCTATTCTTTGATGGAAAATTATTAAAAATATAATGGGCATACAGTTACAATCCAGGTCTATAAAGTTTTCGTAATTTTAGAGATTAGACTTCCACTTAGTGGGTTAATTCCTAAAGATGCGGAATCACTATAGATCATCCAGATGGATTGCAGTCAAGAAAGCCATATCACGAACGATGTGCTCTTGCCAACACAAGTGAGTCTTCGTTTGGTCGGTTTTGCTTGATGGTGTGAGGGTGACGTTTTGAGCTTTACTATTTTGGAGGTTCTTGTCTTGCCACCACAGGTGACGGAATCTACAATATGGTGTTGTTTTTTGGCTTCTCGCCTTACATGTGAAAGATTTCACTGCATGTTAGGCGATCTTGCCACCACAGGTGTGACCCCAATGATGCTGGATCTTTTCCCAGTTTATGTTTTTCATACAATTGTTAAAATTGGTATTGGGATAAATCTGATTAATAAGAACTAATTAGTCAGTTTTCATTATATTATTGGGATGTTGATATGCTTTTGATTATTGCATATTGTATGTTTTGGTAAAATTTTGGTAATTATTATTGCCAGCTATGACTTCCCAATTATCTTCCATCAAAGTCCTGAATGGTTCCAATTTTGAGGAGTGGATAGACTCTCTTACTGTGTCTCTTGCAATCATGAGACTTGATTATGCCCTGAATACTGATAAACCCCCCGAGCCCACAACTGAGAGTGATGCTACTACAAAAGCACTTTATGAGAAGTGGGAGGAGTCCAACAGATTGTGCCTGATTGTTATGAAGCATACTATGGACAAGACCATTAAGAAAAGTGTGCCTTCGAAAGAAAATGCTAAGGATTTTTTTGCAGTTATTAATACAAAGTTTACCAAATTTGATAAGGCTGAGAAGGAAACATATTTAGAGTGGTTCTCATCCACTCGATATGATGCCACAAGTGGAGTACGTGATCACATTATGAAAATGACCAATTATGCTGCCACGTTGGGCGAGATAAAAGTGAAGATATCTGATTCTTTCCTTGTGTGGCAAATTATGCAATTACTTCCATCATCATTTGATTCTCTTAAGACCTCCTATAATGCACAAAAATTGGAGTGGAATCTTGAGGACATGACTTCCATATTGGTACAGGAAGAGGAAAGAAAGAAGAAGGAAAATTTTAATTCTGCTTATTTTGTTTCCAATAATGGGGGTAAGAAGAAATTCAAGAAAAATTGAAAAGGCAACAAGCAAGAAAAATCAGAACAAATAGAACAAAAAACCGATCAGAATCTGAAACCAAAGACTAAGGCTTTTAAGGGAAAGTGTTTCTTCTGCAAAAAGGATGGGCATATGAAGACAGATTGCTATGGCTATAAGAAATGGCTTGAAAAGAAAGGTACATCTTTAGCTCTAGTGTGTCTTGAATCCAATTTTGTAGATGTTTCCCCTGATTCGTGGTGGATTGATACTACAGCAACTATTCACATCACTAATTGTTTGCAGGAATTAAGAAGCAAGAGGAAATCAATTGAGGGAGAGATGATGATCTACATGGGAAATGGAGAGAAGACCAAAGTTGAATTTATAGGACTAGTTAGATTACTTTTATCCACTGGTTTTGTTTTGAATTTGAATGATGTAGTTTATGTACCGTCGCTTAAACGAAAACTTGTTTCGATATCTAAACTTGACAATTGTGGTTACACTTTTAATATTGGCAATGGAAAACTTACTCTCTATTCTGGTTCTCTTATGGTTGGATCTACCTTGTTATGTGATGGTCTTTATAAATTGGATTGGGATATTAGTTCTTCCAAATATGCCAACTCTTCGTCTGTTATAAATTATGTGGTTACAAATCCTAAACGTGCTAGATTGGATGAAAATTCTTCTATGTTGTGGCATAAACGTTTAGGACATATTTCTAAACAGATGATAGAACGATTGATTAAGGATGGTACACTTCCTCAATTGGATTTTTCAGATTTTGGAATTTGTATTGATTGCATTAAGGGGAAATGCACTAGAGCTAAAAAGAAAGGTGCAACCACGTATGATGAAGCATTGGAGCTGATTCATACTGATATTTGTGGTCCATTCACTCCTACTACCATGGGTGGATACAGATATTTTATTACTTTCATAGATGGTTTTTCCCGTTTTGGTTTTATTTACCTTATTCAAGAAAAATCTAAATCCTTAGATGCTTTCAAAGCTTTTAAAGCAGAGGTAGAACTTAAAAGGGAAAAGAAGATAAAAAGTGTGAGATCTAATCGAGGTGGAGAGTTTTATGGTAGATATAATGAAACTGGGCGTAACCCTGGACCATTTGCTAGATTCTTACAAGAATGTGGTATTGACGCTCAGTACACTATGCCTAGTTCACCTGAGTAGAATGGGGTGGCTAAAAGGAAAAACCGTACCCTTATGGATATGGTGAGAAGCATGATAAGTAATTCAACTTTACCTAATTTCTTATGGGGTGATGCTTTGAAAACAGCAGTATATATTTTGAATAAAGTGCCTAGCAAGTCTGTTCCCAGAACTCCCTATGAATTGTGGACTGGTAAAAAGCCAAATTTATCTCATTTTCATATATGGGGATGTGCTGCAGAGGTGAGACCTTACAATCCTCAGATGAGGAAGCTTGATCCAAGGACCATTAGTGGTCATTTTATCGGTTATTCTAAAAGATCAAGAGGATATAGATTCTATTGTCCTACACATTCTACTAGAGTAGCGGAATCAAATCGAGCAGTTTTCTTTGAGGGATTTAGATTTTCAGTCTGTTCAACCACGTAACTTTTTTTTTGAGGAGGAACGTGTCCTTGTACCTATGCCTGTGACACTGCCGTCTACTGTATTACAGCCTCACATTGAACTAGAGAATGTCTCCACTCACGAACCTATGCAACCTATAGTGGTTGAGCCTGCACCCCCTATTGTTGATGAGATTCAGGACCATATTGTTGCTGATGTTCCCTTGAGGAAATCAGAGAGAACTCGTAGGCCTACTATATCTGATGACTATGTTATTTATTTACAAGAACATGAGTTTGATATTACTTTGGATTCATATCCAATCAGTTTTGACCAGGCTGCCAATGATCCCAATTCATCAATGTGGATGTTTGACATGCAAGATGAATTGAATTCTATATCTGTTAATGATGTTTGGAATTTGGTTGAATTACCAAAAGGATGTAGACCGATTGGTTGTAAATGGATTTTTAAGACCAAACGGAATTCTAAAAGTGAAATTGAGCGTTACAAGGCCAAACTTGTAGCAAAAGGATTCAGCCAGAGAGAGGGCATAGATTATAAGGAAACATTCTCAACAGTCTCGATAAAAGATTCCTTCAGAATCATCATGGCTTTAGTAGTACATTTTGATTTGGAACTTCATCAGATGGATGTCAAAACAGTTTTCCTAAATGGAGATCTTGAAGAGGATGTTTACATGCAACAACCCCTTGGCTTCAGGTAAGCTGATACAGAGCACCTTGTGTGCAAACTCAAGAAATCTATTTATGGTTTGAAACAGGCATCTAGACAGTGGTATCTTAAGTTCGATGAAGTTATCACTTCTTGTGGTTTCAAAGAAAATCTTGTGGACCAGTGTATTTATCTGAAGATCAGTGGGAGTAAGTTCATTTTCCTTGTGCTTTATGTTGATGCTATTCTTCTTGCCAGCAATAATGTTGATCTTTTGCATGAGACAAAACGATTATTATCAAGTCACTTTGATATGAAGGATCTTGGTGAGACCTCTTATGTTTTGGGCATTGAGATTCATCGTGATAGGTCTTCTGGCGTTCTTAGTTTGTCTCAGAAATATTACATTGAGAGGATATTAAAAAGGTTTAATATGTTAGCATGTTCCCCTAGTAAAGCTCCAGTTGTAAAAGGGGACAAATTTTGCAAGTCTCAATGTCCACAGACAGAATTGGAGTGCAATCAGATGAAGAACATACCTTATGCATCTGTTGTTGGTAGTTTGATGTATGCTCAAGTTTGTACACGGCCTGACATTGCCTATGTTGTTAGTGTACTTGGGAGATATTTTGAGCAACCCTGGTGAAGCGCATTGGGTAGCTGCTAAGAAAGTCGTGAGATATTTGCAAGGCACTAAAGATTTTATGCTTACTTATAGAAGAACCGACTTGATGTAGTCGGTTACACTGACGCAGATTTTGCTGGATGCCTAGATGACCTCAAGTCTACTTCTGGATATGTTTTTGTGATGGCAAGTGGGGCTATATCTTGGAAGAGTGTCAAGCAGACACTCACTGCATCTCCTACTATGCAAACTGAGTATGTGGCGTGTTATGAAACCACTGTTCAAGCTTTATGGTTAAGGAATTTTATTTCAGGGCTACAGATTGTTAACTCTATATCTAAACCATTGAGGATGTACTGTGACAACTTCACTGTAGTATGTTTCTCTCATAACAGTAAAAGTACTTCAGGCTCTAAACATATTGACATTAAGTATTTTTTTGTCAGAGAGAAAGTTCAAAAGTCACAGATTACAATGGAGCAGATTGCTACAGAAAACATGATTGCAGATCCTCTTACTAAGGGCTTGACTCCAAAAATCTTTCAAGAGCATGTCACTAATATGGGACTTGTTAATTCTTTTGATACATTTTATTAGTGGGAGTTTTGCTCAATATGTTCGCATTTGACTTTCAGTTTTAGTTTATACATATGATGCATTATTATTCTTCTCAAGAATATATATGCCTTTTTTTTATTATGGCCATTTGTTTTTGTGTATACACTTATCTATTTGCCTCCTATAGAAAATTGAGGTTATATGTGGTATATTTACCTCATTTGGTATCTGAGGTTCCAGTCAATACACATACATCCAGTCGCTAACAAAGCCTCGTTTGATTGAGGTCTAGTGCTAGTGTTGTGGGACATCCGGACCCAGTCCCAATGAGCTTCTTTGATTGAAGCTTGAGCGTTTGGGAGACGCTTGTAGTTAATGAGACCTTCGGTATCTGTCTCATAGGGCTCATTTGGTTTTCGAGCCAGGACCAATTTGGAAATAGACATGATGATCACTATAGCATGTTATTTCCATACCACACTTTCATACTGCTCAGCCCAAGTCGGTGATGTTATGGGCACTTTGATGTGTGTGGTCTCATATCGCTTTAGATGTGATGATCAATACGGTTGGTTGTTTGTAATTCTCATTCGGACTAAGGCATTTGGTTTAAGGTGCACTCCATTCGACACTGTTTTGTTTGTAGCCACATTTAGTTTATCTAAACCGAAAAGTCATTTTAAATAAATTTTAAAATCTAAAACTTGTGACATATGCTGCCCAAGTGGGAGATTGTAAGATTTCCTATTAGGTGGGCTAGCATAGTCAAAGATTTGTTTCTAAAACCGGTTTAGTGATGTTGATTAAAGATGAGTAAGTAGAAAGAATCCAATATTATTGGTAAATGATCTCTATGGAGATATTGGATTCTATTAGCACACCTTAATGGTATGAAATATTTATTACTATGTGTGGACCTAAGGTATTGTTTCCTTAATGGGGAGGAAACCCTAATTTTATTGCAGGGTTGGTCCCTACCCTCACTCTTATATATAGTTATCACTGACCCATTAAGTGAGGCTAACGACTAAAAGCAAAAGGGAAAGAGGGTAGACTATACCAACATTGATCGTGTTGTATGAGGAACATACAAGAAGACATTGAAAAGTTCTTATTCTTCAACCATGGATTCAGGTATGTCTAAAACGTATATTTTGTAGTGTTTGTCGTGCATGCTTATCGATCTTCATGAATCGTTCCGTATTTATTTCTATCAGCCTAAATGTAATTCAAATTTAAGCCTGAGGTATCCTTGCAAGTTTGTAACATCAACCTTTTAAATTCTTATATATAACGGATATATTTTTTTTTCGTCCCTTATTTTATTCCTATTGCGTCAAATCTTTGGAGAGCATCATAAAGTAACAAATGTATGTGGGGGCACTATTTTAATCTAATAGTGAATTAATACTTGTGTTGTCTTGATCGTCATGGTAAGTTAATGAAAACAAAACCTTGTTGATCTGGCATAGGGATCACTTAGACACAAGGGGTTGTGAAAATACAGCCTTGTCCCCTGAAAATAGGTGATGTGTGTAGGCATTTTTCACACCAGATCAGTAGGATTCCTCCTCCATAAGTTTATAAGTGATTCTTATAATGAGAAGTTGTTAAGCCTGTTTTATCCTAATGATCAACGAACTTTTTATATAAAAGGGAAAAGAATACCCCTTGATTGCATGGTTTCTGTGCGTGATCAATGAGGGGTGCATGTGGGCATAAATAAGGGATGGGATTTTGGATTTCATAGGGGTGAGAGCATCATCTATCCGCCTTCTGGGTCTAGGCGTAGAGGCAACATAACCAAAGAGCATTCATTTCCCCTTAAACATAAAAATAAATTTAAATAATTATTGAAAAAGTAATAAATGCACTCTATATTGGCCTGTTTGCTTGTCATATTTAAAAATATTCAACTGATTCAACCAGGTTGAACATTGACTATAATGGTTAAATTTAAGTTACGTATTTTTTTTTTGTGATACAATAAATGGGGAGAGAAAATTAAAATCATCGGTTTGAACAATATAAAAAAATTGAAGTCCTTTGATCTGAATGCCCGTATGCAGCATATTAAAGCAAATTTAAGAGATGTAAATGGACAAAAACTTATATTTTAAGTGGCTGGGACTAAGGAAGCAAATTTAAACAATTAGTTGCAGGATATAAAGGCCACTGGAAAGGGAAGACATAAATAGATTCAGCCATCGACTACAATGATAAAAAAACTAATTGCAGGTGATTTTTTCTTTTGGGTATTTAAGTGGATCAATTCAAGGACCTTAAATTATTAAAAAATTTTAAGTCCTTTGATTTGAATGGCCATATCTAAGCAGAATAAAGAGATATAAACAGATAAATGCTTACATATTGAAATGGGTAGGATTAAGGAGGGAAAATTAAAATGAATATTTGACTCTTTGACCAATATATTGAAGAAGAATCAAGCATTTCTTGTAGTAATCAAATGAAAAATTATGTGCATCTTCACCTCTTTTCATCAGGTCTATTTTGGAGGATATTTTTTAGTTAGCCTCCTCTATTGTTGATTGTAAGTTTACTTTGTTCCAATAGAGATTGATTAACAGTTTTAGTTGACTCTTTGGTTAAGAATGTTATATCGATAGCGTGTACGACAATTTGGTTCAATTCTGATCCATGGATTCTAAAAATGTGTCAAATTCCATCCATGAATGATTCATGTTAACTATAAATAAATTCCCCCTTTTTCCTGAGAAAGGGGTTTGGGTTCTTACACATAATAATAATAATAATAATAATAATAATAATAATAATAATAATAATAATAATAATAATAATAATAATAATAATAATAATAATAATAAAATTATATACAAATGACTTTTTTTTATACTAAGGTGGATTAAATTAAAGGCTGTCCTTACATTGAATGTAATATGCAGCCTATTAAATTAAATTAAAGAGATATAATTACATAAATGCTTATGTATTAGAAGTCCAGGATTGATGAAGAATACAGGAGGTTGTTGGGGTAAGTTCAGTAACACGAAAACGGTTGAAAATGAGATGGGTCTTTAGTGTCTTAGTGTAGTGTAATGGGCAGCACAAAAACGTAGGCACTTGTAAATTGACCAAAGGTAGGTGTACTACAAAACACTTAAAGGCTTATAAAAATTCCAAGTAAGAAAAATTTAATAAGCAAAGATAAAAGTTTCAAATAAAAGAAATTTAATATATAGATGCTTCATTTGTTTTGGCATAAAGCAAAATGTATATTAGATTTGATCCGATATCATAAGAAAATATTTCCTAATTCCATTGTCTTTGATGTGCAAATGAGAGATTGTTGGTTATATGTGTCTATCAAAGTGGGTATACCACTTTAACAATGCAAGGGCAGTTATGTCCCACGTTGAGAGGATTTGACCTCCATCCACTTTTAAGTGATAATACATGCATAGTCATGATAAGGAAAAGGAGGTACAGTAGTTTTGTAAAATTTCACCACCCTCCTTTATTATTAGGATTAATCTTCTTTTGGGGAATTAAGAGAGTGACTCTATTGCATGATAAGAGAACTCACAGTCTCCCTCTCTTATCTTCTCCGATGAACTTAGAAAAGGGATTTTGACTCTGTTATTGTGGAAATGTACAAAGTGCCAATAGGCTGTCGTCGTCAAGGGTGAACTTTACGCTTGAAGGACTAGGTTCACATGGAAACTTTGTGATAGTGAGGTTGAAGTTAACCTTCTTCTCCCTTTCATTAATTTTGTAATGATGGACCTCACCAGTAAAACGATTTGAATCATTTCCACCTTTCAATAATATCATCCATGGTAAGAATTCCTCTTTCTTCTAACTGCTTTTGGATAATTGGATTAGTCGTTTTTCTTTCATCTAAATCTTGTTTGTTAACAACTAAATGTGCAGCCACTTTCCTAATTAGAGCTTTGCACTCTATTGTACCCATTGGATCTATGCTTAATATACAGTAGCAGAACTTTTTATGGAAACTACATACTCACCATAAATTTATATATATAACAGCTTCTTCATAATGGTATTTCTAGAAAATTATATTGTCAAAATGGTTATCTATAGATAACCAAGGATTAAAGTATCGGTATCGGTCGCCGTATCGGTTGGTCAAAATTAAGATACGTATCGGAGGGTATCGTATCGTATCGGAGATACACTAAGATATGCTAAAGATATACACATAAATTGATAGAAAACATTTTTTTAAACACTTTTGCATAAAGAATTTGTTAAAAAAAGCTATTGATAACATGTATTATGCATAAACACTAAATTGAGGGTATCGTACTAAGAATTCAAGGTCTGTAGTTGTCCCATAAATGTAAAATCCTTGTTCCCAACCTTGATTTCCATTTTAGTTAGAGAGAAATATGGCTGACAGCAACTTTGGAACAAAAACCCTTCAAAAAATTGTTTTTTTTTTCTGAAAAATTACCCATATTGGCCATTATATGACCGTAGCGCCGATACGTATCAATACTCACCGATACGTACCGATATATATATCGATACTCACCGATACGTGCTGATATATACTGATACGTACCGATCGATACATACCGATACTCACCGATACGTACCAATACATACCGAAACTTACATTTTACCTCAATTTTATATTTTTCATAGAGTCGTATCGAGGCATGTCGTATCGTATCGATGTGTATTAGTGGTGTATTGATGCATATCGGTATGTATTGTAGGATATATATCGATACGAAATGATTTAAAAAATTCAATGTATCGTATCGGTGTGTATCGTATCGACTGACTAAATTTAAGATACGTATCGGAGGGTATCGTATCAGTATCGGAGATACTTAAAACCATGTAGATAACTATTTTTTTAAGTCAAAAGGGGACAGAAACTTGTTGGCATTTATTGTTTAATGTAAATTTTCTAAACAGATTTGGGCGGCTGAGTTGCTGGGGACTTGGTGTATGGGTTAAAAATAGAGAGGTGGTCTAGTGCTTCAATTCTCAATCCATTTATGAACTTACTTTCTTGTTTCACCACTTCTTCTGTTCAATGTCGTTAGTATTTTGGTGTTGTAGTAATTATCCTTTGTTTTATTTGGACTCATCGAAATCAATTTGTATTCTTTAATGTGAAACTTAATCCTCCAAGCGGCTAAACACTTGGGTTCTAACGACTCTAACCTCAGTCCAGGGAATGTACGGAAGAAGGTCGAGAGTTCGACTCTCCATCCTTACTTAAAATGATAGTAGTAGTTGTTGACTGTTTAGGGTTTCACAACAGATCTTAATAGGTTCTTATACAAACAATTAGAATACGAAGTCGAATCAAAACATAAATGATCGATTTGTACCTTACACCTAATATGTTGAAAACGATCAATGCAGTTCCTCACAGTTTCATTCTCTTGGCTGTGAATCTTTTATAGCCTCTCAAACCCCCTTAGGTGGGAAAAAGTGAATAATGGTTGTAGGGATTCAAAACCCAGTATTTATAATATTGTCATGCACCCCAAAATACTTTAATCACAATAGTTTGGACCAGTATATACCTAAACTTGAGAGTGGACCAAACCAAGTCATACAACTTGACTCTCACTCGTTTAATGAACTAAATATTTAATTAAGTCTATAAATCCAACAATAGCAAGTAATATAGTAATAACTAATAAGTATGTCTTAGTGAGCTGCTTTGTGACCTCTTGTGGGTCCCTGTCTCGCCCATAAAAACAACAATGATGATTTATTGGGGAAGGTCACTCTACCTATGCAAGTAATTTGATTTTTAGGGACCACAAAGGAAAGAACATCTTTGGACCACTCCATTACCTCCAAAGTGGGACTGACTTTGTTTCAAATTAAAGGAAACAACGCCAAAAGGCCCAAAGAAGAAAGATTCCATTTTGATGAAAAATTACGCAACAGGTCCCCAACTTTTTGAGAATTAGCATCTGCAGTCCACCATTCAGTCTATTTTTCTATGGTCTGATGTTTGACAAGCTAGTCAAGGTCAAAATTTGCGTGATGGCTATAAATGGGTGTTATTACAATCCAAAAGGCCCACATAGGGTGGCCCACTATAATAACCTAAACAGCATGAAAGGCCCAAGCCCATGGACCATCATCTAGAAAGTTCAAAAACTATAAAGTAACCAAAGCTCGTAGTCTCATGAAAAACTGTTGTGTCGGTGGCTGCAGTGTTATATAGTCGGTTTAGTATGTGGATATTGGATTTGACGGTTACCGTTACCATTCGGAATCCTCAAGGCTGCGTTTGGTAATTATCTGAAAAAAAAAACATTTAAGATGTTTTGAAATGTTTTCTTGTTTTACAAGAACAAGAAAACAGAATCTTTCATTTGGTGTCCATGGTTCTTTTTTTCATTTTTTTCAAAACGAACCAAGTAAAGAAAAAAAAAAAAAAACAGAAATGAGAAGTGTTGGAACATAGTCATCATGTTCCAACATTTGAATTTCGCTTCAATATGGAATTTTGGCACAAAAATGAAAAATTCTAGTTTTGACATGAAACATAATTTCTATAACAGAATGACTACTAAACGCAGTAGTTTCTTCCTATTTGGATCCACAGTGGGACTTATATCAAATTTTATTTTCTCCAAGCCCATACCCTCAAAACAATGAAAATGATGGGTAGTATTTGTAATTGAACAATAGAAAAAGGATAGTCGCATAGTACAAGTTAACACCTTCAATGTCTCTCTCTCTCTTTCTCCTTTGAAATGACCCATGCTTTCCTTGATGATGTCCCATTACATGCCTCCATCGGTCTCACCCGATAGTGACCCCATGTGGATGGTGTACCTATCTCTCTCCCTTTTTACTTAGGTTGCGTTTGATAGTCATTCATAAAAATGTTTCTAATGTTTTTCTATTCTATGAACAAAATAACGAAATAAGCATTTGTTGTGAAATTGTTGTTTTTCAATTTTTTTGGAACGAAAAGGGGGAAAAAACAATAGAAACCCAAAATGATGGAATAACAAAACCTGGTTCCATCATTTCGGTTTCGTTCCAAATGTTAATTAAAAAAAAAAAAAGGAACAACTAGGGTAATTATTTCTTAAACAAGTTCACCAAACACCATTTTTTAAAACGGCATTATGATATAGAAATCTTTTTTCGACACAAAACGTCGTTTCTGGAACTACATGACTATCAAACGCAGCTTTCGTAAAGAGAAGTTTATAAAATATTCTTGTTGCTCTTATCACAATTACACTTTCATGTTTGTTTAAAGAGAAAAGGATTCCCAGATGCCATCGTGGATCTCTTTTTCTCTCTCATAACATTCTCTCTTGCTTCTCCCCTAGACGGTTCTCCATGTCCCCATTGGTGTGGCATGGGAGATTCTCATTGCACCAGAAGATTGGATCAAAACTACAAATGGTTGGGGTTAACACATTCATGTGCAAAGCCTAGGCTGTGTTTAATGGTCATTTAGTTTCAAAAACGACGTTTCGTATCAAAAATAGAATTTTTAGTTTCTATGTCTAAATGTTCGTTTAAAAAAAAAAATTGTGTTTGGTGAACCTGTTTCAGAAACGATTATCCTAGTTGTTCACATTTTTATATTTGGAATGAAACCGAAATGACGGAACAAGGTTTCGTCTTTTCATCATTTTGCGTTTCTATCCTTTTTTTTTTTTTTTTTTTCGTTCAAAAAAATCAAAAAAAAACCAAGTCGAAACAAAACGCTATATTCCGTTCTTTGTTCCCACTAAATGCAACCTAAATCTTAATTACTTTGCTAAATATCCTACTGTAAAGAGTAAACATTCTAATGTTATGAAGTTGGTTTAAAGAGTAAACATTCTAATGTTATGAAGTTGGTTTGGCTAATATATAATCCTATTGGAAAAATCTTGCTGCAACCAAAGTGGTTAAATAAGAAATTATAACCTTGCATTTTTCTCTTTTTAGTATAACACTATTTTTTTTTCTCTCAATGAAGATAACTCTGGTCATTTCATATCAATACTGCATCAAATAAATTTCAAAATTTTGAAACACTTTTCAATCCCTACATAAAATACTGCATTAAATAAATTTATAAAAAAAAAAAA
>NC_056566.1:10844925-10847868 GCF_013358625.1 Macadamia integrifolia
AAAAAAAAAAAAATATATATATATATATATATATATATACACACAATAAGCAATTAAAAGAAGCTTACAACTTTTTAATTCACCACCTTGGTGACAAGTCACAAATCTTATTTTACTAAATATTCTATGGAGAAAATAATGCTACCAGTTGTGCACTCCTACACCCAATCAATCATGAGGGCTGTGAAATAAACACTCTGTCCCCTATTGGATGTCTCAATGCATGCTCTCATTAACCCCATGTTGACTCAAGGCGACACGACCAGATAGCTTTCTCTCTACCGTATTCCATTACCAAGAGTTGACATTTTCCATGCTATGAGAGCTTAAAAAACAAAAGTTATGAAAGCTTGATGTGCATGGGTTAAAGGAGAGAAGAAAAGGGATTAAGATATATCTCTCTCGGGTGGGACCAATTGAATGGGATACCAATCCTTGTATGATGGCAGTGTAACAGTAGGGGTACCAACTAGGTTTTCGTGAATGCTGGACTTCTTAATCAGTGGTTTCTACCTTCTGTCTCATACATTACGTTTGTCATTGGTGGACTCTGGTAATTATCCACCAAATATGGAAGCTGGCCATTAAAACTTTCCATGCTTGTACAGACATAGACAGAAGAAATCAGGGAGGATAAATTTTTCCACAGATTTTAGGTCTAACATTAACTCTAGCTAGATAGATTTATTAATGCATTTAAAAGGGAACTAAATAGAGCGAATTCAATGTAGATTTACCTTTATCGGAATTCACATTCATTAATTTCGAATATCCAAGTCAATTCAATAATATGTGATGAAGTTCACAAAAAAATAAGGGGAATTAAATGCCTCTTGGTTGTGTAGCCACAGCACTTAGACATTGAGGGTGTGGAAATGATGCTCTCACCCCTATGAAATTCATGAAATTGAATTCGTATTGATGCCTACGTGTGCCCTTTCACTAACTTCCACCTTATTGTGTGATCATATGATTAAGGAACATTCTTTTCCCTAAAAATAACATGGGATTAAGTATATTTATTTTTACATGAAGTTTGTGTATATGTATAGGGAAAACCTTACTTTTTTTCTCCCTTCTTGTAGAATATATATATATATATATGCATGTGTGGTCTTATGTTAAGAGAGAGAGAGAGAGAGAGAGAGAGAGAGAGAAGCAACTAATGACTATTGATAGTTCAAATAAATTTACTTCAAGCAAGAGCTGAGGGTAGTTCCAGGTATAACTTGCGTTAGAACCTAGATCAAATATTCTCTATTTGTAGTTATTATTATGCTATATTACACGGTAAGATGAGTCTATTTTCCTTAGTTTTTTTTTCAAAAATGAAGAACACTTAACAATTAAAAGCTATAACATATATTTGTATTTATTATTTATTTTTGAAAAATCACTTATGTTAATAAATTATGAACCACAAATGATGATCGATTGCTTACAATTTGTATAATAGATTGTATAAATAAAAATAGGATTGGTATAATTATAAACAAAATACATTTTGTATCTCAGGATTTTTTTTTTTTTTTTTTTTGTGTGCATACAACAGCAAGCATGCACACAACATCAACACTCTGTTGGATTTTATCAAAAATAGAGTTGACCATAAACACTTATGTTCGGTATATTCCTCCAATTAGGATGATTAAGATTAGAGAGAGAGAGAGAGAGAGAGAGAGAGAGAGAGAGAGAGAGAGAGAGAGAGAGAGAGAGACGTATGGATACCAAAAATTTAGATAAAATTATAAGGAAAAATTTTACCAAAAAGGAAAAAACTCTCACATCCCTAGTCTCTAGTCTCTACCATGGATTATTTACCAAATCTAAAAAATAAATAAATAAATAAATAATATATTATTTACCAAAAAAATTCTCTATGAACTTACGTTCCTAAATTTTCTCTTCCAACTTTCTCTTTGACTCTATTTTTGATTTGTAAAGATTTGCTAATTTTTACCATCTTAAGGGGAGAAAGGGGAGTGTATAGAAGAGGGAGATCATGGGCAGGGAAGAGTTTGGGAGAGAGAAGGAAAGAGAAGATATTCTCTATCAGCTCACATTCCTAAATTCTCTCTTTGACTCTATTATAGAGAATTCTTTTTGTTAATAATTATGGAGAAATTTACAAAAATAAACATGGAGAGAGAGAGAGAGAAGAGAAAAGAGAGAGAGGAGGGGAGATCACGGGCAAGAGAAGGAAAGAAAATATATTCTCTACCAACTCACGTTTCTAAACTCTCTTACAAATTCTCTCTTTGACTCTATTATGGAGATTTTTTTTTTTTTTGGTTAATAATTAAGCAGAGAAAATAAATATGGGAAGAAAAAGAGATATAATCATGGAGATCTTAAGGGGAAAGAATGGAGAGTATAGAAAGAAGGACAGATCGTGGGCAAGAAGAGAGTTTCAAAGAGAGAGAAGGAAATAGAAAATAATCAGTTTGGGAGAGAGAAAGAAATAGAAAATAATCTCTATTAACTCACATCCCTAAATTCTTTCTTTGACTCTATTATGGAGAGTTTCGTTTTTATGAAAAATATGGAGAGATTTACAAAGTAAATACGGGGGAGAGAGAAATATGGAGATTTTTTTTTTTTTTTTTTTTTGTGAAAACTAATGGAGAGATTTACAAAAAAGTAAGTATGGAAAGAGATTATGGAGAGATAATTATGTGAGAGTAAGGAAGAGGAGGGGGGAAAGATACGTGAAGGGAGAGGGTTGAGAAAAGAAAGAAAAATTGAAGATAAACAATAGAAATCAAGAAAATCTAGATAAAGAAATAGAAAAAAAAAATACTAATATTTAGGAGAAATAGAAAAGAATGAAAAAAAAAAAAATCTGCTCGTGTCTTTGAACTTAAATGAACTTCGATTCTTTGACAACAGAGGTTCTAGACATCTTTGGGATTCAATAAGGAAGCAAAACAAGAGGGAAGAGGA
>NC_056566.1:10849194-10855849 GCF_013358625.1 Macadamia integrifolia
CCCATGGTATCAATCTAATGTTGAAGGATATCTATGAAAAGGTTTTTTGGGTTCAAGAAATTTTTGATGAGGCGAAAAGAATTATTGACTACTTGTACAAGTCAATAATTGTCTTACAGTTGATGAGGAGTTTCACAAACAAGGATCTAAAATATCCTTGCAAAACTAGAATTGCTTCAAACTTTTTAATGCTTCAGTCAATTGTTGAAGTGGAAGAGAAGCTTAGACTCCTAGTTGCATCAGCTGAGTGGAGGAGTCTAAGAAATTCGAGATCTTTAGAAGCAGAACGAGTAGTGGACACCATTCAAAGGGAGTCGTTTTGGAATGATTCAAAAGAGATTTTGAGATTTATGGAACCAATCATTCGAGTTCTCCGTTTGGTTGATGGTGATGGAGCTAAATCAGGGTATTTGTATGAAGCAATGGAAAGAGCAAGAGAGGTATTGGAGAAGCATTATGAGGAAAACCACCGGTATGACCAAATTTTGAAAATCTTTGATAAGAGAAGAGATGAAAATATTTTGGGAATCATTCACTATGCAGCTGCTGTTTTCAACCCCACTTATTTTTTTAGTGAAAGATTCAAAAAGATTCCTCAAATGAAAGATGCAACAGATTTCATTGGTGAAACAGTGGTTCCACAAGATGAGAGGAGAGAATATTATGGACAACTGGCAGTATACCACATGAAGTCTAGCACTCTTTTTACTCCCAGTGCCAAGATGATGATGGAAACTAGTCATCCTCGTAAGTGTAATAATTATTTTCTTTTTAAAATTTTTAGTTTATTGTTTCTTATGTAAAGATTACTTGTCTTTTAAAATTGTTTATATATATATATATATATATATTTTTTGCCAATGACAGGGGTTTGGTGGCATATACAAGGTGATGCTATTCCCATCTTACAGAAGTATGCCATTCGAATATTGAGCCAACCATGTAGTTCTTCAGCTTGTGAGAGAAATTGGAGTGCCTGGGATGCAGCACAAACCAAAAGGAGGAATAGATTGTCAGCAACAATGTTAGATGATTTAGTCTATGTGAGAATGAATTCGTTGATGATGGAAAAAAGGGGTGAACTTGAACAGAAAAACATGTTACCCATTAATCTTGACAATATTAGTGTCAATGATTTTGATCAGCGCATTGAGGACGTTGATAAAGAGTTAGAGAGATTGTTGGATGATGTGGATGATAGCATTGCTGAAGACTTGCTATTTGGTGCAAGTGCTAGTTTTACTGAGAGCGAGACTCAACCCCCAAATAGTATATAATGATTTAGTTGAGTACTTAAGTTATGGTGATGTAATAACTATTGTTATGCTTTTGTGGATGTTTTGCTTTATTTAGAATAACTTTTCCTTTTAAGCATGAATGATGGAATTATGTGAGTCATGGACTCATGGATTGAATGAAGTAATTTTGAACTTTTATGTCCCTACAGGATAATTGGTAGAAGCATTAAAACATGCATTAGAAATTGAATTACTGTAACCATTGCTTTCATCACTCAATGACAACTTTTTTCTAGTTTTTTTACTATATTGTATATTTGAACTACAATAATTTTCTCTTCTTAGGTGTACATATCAAGTTAATTACTTAATAAATAAAATAGATACAATAAATTATAAAAAATAACATCCGAATTTTTTGCCCGACTTTTATTTTGGTACTCGAATAATTCTCGAATCCGAATCCGATTTTTATTTTGTCCGCTTTTTTTACCGCTTTTTTGACCGAACCCTTAAATTAACCAAACGAATTATTCCGAATAATTCTTCGGCCGAATAATTCCCGAATCCGAATTTGCTAACTATGGGTAGGTGATCCCTCAATACACTCACCTAGTTTTACTTTGTCTCCTAAATCTGAAATTACCATTGACGATCTGTGCTAGAATATCAAATACTTACCAAAATACTTTTAGATGGGCTAATTAGATCATTTTCAAAGGGAAATGTGTCTCATTATTTGTAAACTATTTGATGATAGGAAACTCTATTGAAACAAGCATCAAGAGTTTTCTATATGAATTATAGTTTGCGAAAGCAGAATGATGGATCATTGCAGATATTTAGAACAATTCAGAGGAGTTAAGTCATCTTCTTTCAGACAAAAATACTACTTCGTGGGCCTTGGAGTGTTGCACCTATTTTTGTGGATGTTTATGATCTCGTACCACTAACTACATTTATGCTCAAGCCTACTAACGAAGTTGTTTTTTTTAGCTCATTTGACTTATGTATTTATGAACAGGAAACAAAATATCATCCTCTCTAACAACAACATAGGTATACAAATAGTTTTATTTAATATTTAATTTTTTCTTATTGTTATATAACGAAAAAAGGGCAAACGACGGCTGCCTGGTCGCTTGGACCCAGCACCAACACAAGGACCATGCAATGAGAATGTGTGCATGCACAAGAGCATCAATATGAATGGAATTTTTCATTTTATGAGGGTGGAACAATAATTTTATGCACTCCTATGTCTAAGCACAGAAGCCACACAACCAAACAACGTCAGGAAAGATATAAATGTATGGAATTTGGAACAAATTTAAGGTATCCATATTTGATTGGTTTTCGAAAAGATTCAAATATTTTTTAAAAACTTGGTTCACTGAATACAGATTCTCCTAAATAGATACGAATATAAATAGGGTATAGATTTTGATTGTCCGCTTTTTTTTTTTTTGTATAGAAATTTCAGCTATCCTTTTACATCCCTAATAGAGACTAAGGGATGGAGTCATAAGTCTAAGAAAGCAGAACTACAGTTTAATCATTGTGTTCAACAGTGGAGAGCTGAAGAAGATGAAGAACTGAAACCACAATTCCACTCAGGTTGACATTAAAGTGTCATGTATGAAACTACACAGATGTTCTCATGATTTTTTTTTTTTTTCTTCTTTCATTTAATTTCTTATTTAATATGGATATTTGGTATGTCTGTGTGGGAGGTCTCTTGAGTGTTCGCTTTTGAATCTTTATCATGAACCCCAATTGTGAGGTGACATATAAACAAAGTTTTAAAACTCATAATCGGTGATGAAAGCGGTGAGTGCTGATTCTAAATTGATGTTTTTATTTAAGAATCGATCGTATCAACTTGTCGAAAATCAGAATAGTTAACCATCAATTCCAATTTGAATTAGGCGATTCCGGATCCATTTTCTGATTTTTTTAAACCCTAAATATGAAGTTGATGATTAGGTTGTCAATGGTGGCCATAGATCCACTCTAGTGATTGTTTCACCAATCCTTTCTAGCATGAGAAGCAAGCTAATCAACAGCTCTATTTTCTTCACAGAACCAATGCTGAAGGTGGACCAATCTCAATTGGGTCAGCATCAGTGGATATTCCATCAGATTATGATGTACTTCTATGGTGGGTGTCGGTGGGAATCCTGCAAAGATTGACGAAGAAGAAGTCAATCCATTTGCTTTAGTAGGACCTTCTACTATACTAGGATAGTCCCACGGGAAGTGGGCTAGCTCTTTATTATTGGATGTGATGGATCATTGGATGAACATAAACACAAGCCCTTGGAACGAAAGATGTAGGGGTCCAACATGTAGGGACAAGCTTGGTCCCAGCTGATATTGATTAAACTTGGCCAATATATGCCAGATCTATAAGGGGAGATCATGGTATTACGTAGTTTCAGCTAGATCGGGTGTTATCTCAGTCATGGCCAATACCATCTCAATACCCAAATGCTGAAGCCTATGCCCCAACAAGAAACTCTTATGCTATCAAGCCCATAAGATAGATGCAATCGTCTCCTAATAAATTATATTTAGGCTGTATTTGATAGTTATTCAAAAAATCATTTCTCGTATTTTTTTTATTTTACGAGAATAAGAAAACATAATCTTTCATTTAGTGTTCATATTTCGTTTTTCATTTTTTTTTCCCAAACGAACCAAGTATTAAAAAAATAATAATAATAAAATAAAAGGAAAAATGAAATATGTTAAACATGTTTCAAATTTTGAGAAACATTCCATTTGGAAAAAAATTATATGTCCTTGTGATAATTTTCCCAAGATCAAAATATATTTTGTCTTCTTGAATCACTCTAAAGAACCAAAACTTTGACTATCTCCTCAAAACTCTGAAGGAATGGAGTGATAAAGAATCCATGAAAAACTTTTGTTCAATCCCTATTCTCCCTCAATACTGGTGATCACTGGTCTCCCTTTCATCCCTGTCTTAATTGTTAGATCAAACACCAAGAAACACGAATAAAGGGAGACAATAGATCCGTACGACACAGAGATTTAACGAGGTTCACACACCAGGGTGGTGTGCTACGTCCTCGGGCGAAGAAGAAGATGATTCACTATGCAGAAGAGAGATTACACCCTAGCAGCGGCGAGGAAGAACTCGTTCTGAAAACCCTAGCTTCGTGAAAAACCCTAGAATACAATGGCTTTCTCAACAAGCAACAGTACATTATATATATTCCAAAAACGTGGGTCGACCCATCGGGTCGCAGTCGATCCGGTCGAACCATACCGTGGGGGCTACGCTCCCGCACCCCCATACGAGATATCGGCCCAAACCCTCTACTTTCATCACAGATCTCAGAAAATTTTCCATTCGGGTCGCCACCAAAATATGTCGGATCGGGTCAATCTTCAAAACGGGTCAAGAATTCGAGACAAACTTAACAAATCTCCACCTTAGCTTGAATTCTCCTCCAACAGATAAACAAATAGCTAATATCTTCATCTTCTCCAATAGCCCTCAAAAGGGCTGAATTCAAACACGACAAACACCAAGTAAGTTCAAGCAATGCTCGAACTTACCAACACATAAAGGCTTAGTCAACATATCAGCTGGATTGTTTTCAGTACCAATCTTCAACACTTGAATATTACCTTGAGCAATTATCTCTTTTATGAAATGATACCGAACATCAATGTGCTTTGTCCTCTCATGATACATAGAATCTTTAGTCAAGTGAATAGCACTCTGGCTATCACAATGGACAACAGTCACCCCATGATCCATGCTGAGTTCTCCCAACAAACCTCTGAGCCAAATAGCTTCTTTAATTGCCTCAGTCACTGCCATATACTCTGCTTCAGTGGTAGATAATGCAACTGTAGCTTGTAAAGTAGCTTTCCAACTAATCGTACTTCCTCCAAGAGTAAATACATAGCCTGTGAGTGACCTCCTCTTGTCAAGATCACCTGCATAATCTGAATCAACATAACCAGATAAATTATCACCATTCCTTCCAAACTCCAAACAAACACCAGAGGTCCCTTTCAAGTACCTAAGTATCCACTTCACTGCTTCCCAATGAGCTTTACCTGGACATGACAAATATCTGCTCACCACACTGACAGCTTGTGAAATGTCAGGACGAGTGCAAACCATAGAAAACATAACGGAGCCAACTGCACTAGAGTATGGAACACGTGACATATACTCCACCTCTTCATCTGTCTTAGGTGATAGAGCAGTTGAAAGTCTAAAATGAGATGCAAGAGGAGTAGTTACAGGTTTGGCATCTTTCATGCCAAAACGATTCAATACCTTCTCAGTGTACTTTTGTTGAGATAGCCACAGCTTCCCTACTTTTCTATCCCTCTTGATCTCCATACCAAGGATCTTCCTTGCTGCCCCCAAATCTTTCATCTCAAATTCAGAACTTAATTGTTCCTTCAACCTATTGACCTCATTCATATCTTTTGCTGTAATCAACATATCATCAGCATAAAGCAACAAATATATGAATGACCCATCAGAGAGCTTTTTGAAATAAACACAACAGTCATATTGACACCTGGAGTATCCAAGACTAGCCATAATTGAATCAAACCTTTTATACCACTGTTTAGGAGACTGTTTTAAACCATATAGGGACTTCTTCAACAAGCATACATGGTCCTCCTTATCTTCAATAACAAACCCTTCAGGTTGGTGCATATAAATTTGTTCTTCTAGTTAACCATGCAAGAATGCTGTTTTCACATCAAGTTGCTCCAACTCCAAATCATGCATAGCAACTAAAGCAAGTAGGACACGAATAGAACTATGCTTAACAACAGGTGAGAAAACATCATTAAAATCAATTCCTTGTACCTGACTGTAGCCCTTTGCAACCAAACGTACCTTGTACCTAGCATCTTCAACACCTGAGGCAGATTCCTTCTTCTTGAAGACCCATTTGCAACCAACAATTTTCTTCCCTGTTCTCGGCTTCACAAGCTCCCAAGTCTGATTTTTATGAAGAGATTCAATCTCCTCATTCATGGCAATCAACCATTTTGTAGAATCAATTGAAGCAACAGCTTCAGAATATGTTGCAGGCTCACTATTTTCAATTGTATCTGCAACAGATAATGCATAAGCAACAAATTCAGCATGCCCATACTTTTGTGGTTGTCTAATATTCCTCCTTGGTCTATCCTTGGCAATGATGTACCGCTCTTCTTCTTGATTCTCTTGAGCATCATCTCCTTCAGTAAAAGTAGGCAACTGGACTAAAGTAGATTGTGCTTTGTTTGAAGATGAACCACCAATTTCAAACTCCACATTCTCTCTAGATTTTTCTTGACCTTCATCACAATGAATAGGAACTTCTTTCCTAGGATGCAACATAGCAGATTCATCAAAAGTGACATCT
>NC_056566.1:10859641-10865903 GCF_013358625.1 Macadamia integrifolia
AAGCTAAGAGATTCAAATAAAGCTATGTTGTGTAAAATGGTTTGGAGAATTAAACATGGGAAATCGAATGCTAGTTCATTCATTCGTGCAAGATTTGTTAAAAATGATGGTAAATTTTCCAAGGGAAACAGGCCTTCATCAATTACCCTAGGGATTCAGAAGTCATGGGATTTTGTGTCAGAGCACGAGAGGTGGGTTATTGGCAATGGTAATTTGACAAACTTCTGGAAGGATAAATGGTGGGGACCTAAATCTCTGATGGAGGAGATACAGACTATGGGCCTTTCCCCCCCTAATACTAATGCCAAAGTGTGTGATTTTATCCAGGATGGTCAATGGAACTTCCCTATAGTACAGTCTGCACTTCTAAATAATATTTTTACCTCTATCAAGGAGATAGCTATTTGCCCTGATCAGATGGAGGACTTCTGCGCCTGGGAATTATCTCCTATGGGGAATTTTTCTACTGCTTCTGCATGGGACGAAATTAGGGAAAAATCACGAAAAGTTCCTTGGTTCACTTTGATTTGGAGGAAAGGTCTTCCCCCTCAGTATCTACCTTAGGATGGCGGCTTGCTCATAGGAAACTCCCAACGGACGAGCTGATCAAAGCGAAAGGCATCATGATGGCATCGAGATGCTTCCTTTGCAACCAAGATGAAGGTGGTATTGACCATGTTTTTATTCACTGTCCATACTCAACTTGCATATGGGCAAGGTTCTGTGCTTGTTTTTGGGATTTCTTGGCCGATGCATCAATCTATAGAAGGCTTGATAACATGGTGGAAGTCCAAGGCAAGAATCTTAAACTTAAAAAACCCATGGCTACTGAGCTTCTCAATCATTGCCACTAATATTTGGTGAGAGAGAAATAGACGAAGCCATGAGGATAAGGCTCGATCTGATGTGCATATTTTTGAATTAATTTTCCATGAGATTGGTCTTTGCTTGGGTAGTTCGAAGGGTGAAGTGAAGAGCATCAGCGATCTCTTATGCTGCAGGAAATTGAGGTTACATGTAGAGGCCCCTAAGTATATTCCTCCTCTAGAAGTTCATTGGTGTAAACCCCATTCAAATTGGTTTAAAATCAATGTAGACGGGAGTTCTCTGGGAAATCCAGGAAGGGCAGGTGCTGGTGGCATTGCTCGTAACAAAGAGGGTCAGATTTGCAACTCTTTCAGTATTTATTTAGGCATTAAAAAAATCTTTGAGGCTGAGTTTGAAGCGGTTTTTGAAGGTCTGATCATGGCAAAGAGATATGGGGCGAGTGAAGTGTGGGTTGAGTCAGATTCGGCTAGTGTAGTGTCTGCTGTGCAGAAGAACCAAGTTCCATGGTTTGTGCTCCAACGATGGAGAGCTATTATCCCCTATTTGAACTCTATTTCGTGGAAAATTTCTTATTGTTTTCGCGAGGCAAATGTGGTTGTAGATTATTTGGCAAGGAAGGCTTCAAAACCAGGAATCACAGAAACCTCTGTGACATTCCCCAGTCATATTATGATGGAGATTGAAAATGATGCAATGGACAGGCTTAGATTTAGATTCTACTAGGGTGGTTCTTGCTTTCTCTACTGATGGCCATGCTGAAGGTGGAGAGAGTAAGTCTCTCTAGTGGTCTCGGTTGTGTTTCCTTTCTTGGTATGATGGCGTGCGATTGCCGCCCCTTTTTTCTTAATATAAAACCGCTTTTAACAAAAAAAAAAAAAAAAAACCAAGAAACACGAATAATAAAGAGACAATAGATCCGTACGACATAGAGATTTAACGAGGTTGTGTGCTACGTTCTTGGGCGAAAAAGAAGATGATTCACTATGCAGAAGAGAGATTACACCCTAGCAGCGGTGAGGAAAAACTCGCCCTGAAACCCTAGCTCGAAAAACCCCAAAATACAATGACTTTCTCAACAAGCAACAGTACATTATATATACTCCAAATCGTGGGTCGACCCATCGGGTCGCGATCGATCCAGTTGAACCACACCGTGGGGGCTATGCCCCCGCACCCCCATACGAGATTAGTGTTGGGCTCCGGGCTTGGGCCTATCGGCCCAACTCCTCTGCTTCCATCATAAATCTCAGAAAATTCTCCATTCGGGTCGTCACCAAAATATGTCAGATCGGGTCAATCTTCAAAATGGGTCAAGAATTCGAGACAAACTTAACAAATCTCCACCTTGGCTTGAATTCTCCTCTAACAGATAAACAAATAGCTAATATCTTCATCTTCTCCAATAGCCCCCAAAAGGGCTAAACTCAAACACAACAAACACCAAGTAAGTTCAAGCAATGCTCGAACTTACCAACACATAAAGGCTTAGTCAACATATCAGCTGGTTTGTCTTCATTACCAATCTTCAACACTTGAATATTACCTTGAGCAATTATCTCTTTTATGAAATGATACCGAACATCAATGTGCTTTGTCCTCTCATGATACATTGGATCTTTAGTCAAGTGAATAGCACTCTGGCACAATGGACAACAGTCACCCTATGATCCATGCTGAGTTCTCCCAACAAACCTCTAAGCCAAATAGCTTCTTTAATTGCCTCAGTCACTGCCATATACTCTGCTTCAGTAGTAGATAATGCAACTGTAGCCTGTAAAGTAGCTTTCCAACTAATCGTACTTCCTCCAAGAGTAAATACATTGCCTGTGAGTGACCTCCTCTTATCATGATCACCTGCATAATCTGAATCAACATAACTAGATAAACTATCACTATTCCTCCCAAACTCCAAACAAACACCAGAGGTCCCTTTCAAGTACCTAAGTATCCACTTCAATGCTTCCCAATGAGCTTTGCCTAGACATGACAAATATCTGCTCACCACACTGACAGCTTGTGAAATGTCAGGATGGGTGCAAACCATAGCATACATAACGGAGCCAACTGCACTAGAGTATGGAACACGTGACATGTACTCCATCTCTTCATCTGTCTTAGGTGATAGAGCAGTTGAAAGTCTAACATGAGATGCAAGAGGAGTAGTTACAGGTTTGGCATCTTTCATACCAAAACGATTCAATACCTTCTCAGTGTACTTTTGTTGAGATAGCCACAACTTTTCTACTTTTCTAGCCCTCTTGATCTCCATACCAAGGATCTTCCTTGTTGCCCCCAAATCTTTCATCTCAAATTCAGAACTTAATTGTCCCTTCAACCTATTGACCTCATTCCTATCTTTTGTTACAATCAACATATCATCAATATAAAACAACAAATATATGAATGATCCATCAGAGAGCTTTATGAAATAAACACAACAGTCATATTGATACCTGGAGTATCCAAAACTAGCCATAATTGAATCAAACCTTTTATACCACTGTCTAGGAGACTGTTTCAAACCATATAGGGACTTCTTCAACAAGCATACATGGTCCTCCTTACCTTCAATAACAAACCCTTCAGGTTGATGCATAAAAATCTATTCTTCTAGTTCACCATGCAAGAATTTTGTTTTCACATCAAGTTGCTTCAACTCCAAATCATGCATAGCAACTAAAGCAAGTAGGACACGAATAGAACTATGCTTAACAACAGGTGAGAAAACATCATTAAAATCAATTCCTTGTACCTGACTGTAGCCCTTTGCAACCAAACGTGCCTTATACCTAGCATCTTTAACACCTGAGGCAGATTCCTTCTTCTTGAAGACCCATTTGCAACCAATAATTTTCTTTCCTGTTCTCGGCTTTACAAGCTCCCAAGTCTGATTTTTATGAAGAGATTCTATCTCCTCATTCATGGCAATCAATCATTTTATAGAATCAATTGAAGCAACAACTTCAGAATATGTTGCAGGCTCACTATTTTCAATTGTATCTGCAACAGACAATGCATAAGCAATAAATTCAGCATGCCCATACCTTTGTGGTTGTCTAATATTCCTCCTTGGTCTATCCTTGGTAATGTTATACCACTCTTCTTCTTGATTCTCTTGAGCATCATCTCCTTCAGTAAAAGTAGGCAGCTGGACTAAAGTAGATTGTGCTTTGTTTGAAGATGAACCATCAATTTCAAACTCCACCTTCTCTCTAGATTTTTCTTGACCTTCATCACAATGAATAGGAGCTTCTTTCCTAGGATGCAACATAGCAGATTCATCAAAAGTAACATCTCTGCTAATAAGAAATTTTGGAGACTTTGGATCAGAACACCACAACCTGTATCCTTTCACTCCAGATCTATACCCAAGAAAAATGCATTTCCTAGCCCTAGATTCCAACTTCCCTTCATTTACATGTGCATAAGCAGGACATCCAAATACTTTTAAATTTGAGTAGTCTGCAGGTTTACCTGACCAAACTTCTTCTGGAGTCTTGCACCCAATAGCTGTGCAAGGAGATCGATTCACCAACAAGGTTGCTATGTTAACTGCTTCTGCCCAGAACTCCTTGTCCAATCTTGTATTTGATAACATACACCTTGCCTTTTCTAACAAGGTTCTATTCATACGCTCCGCCACTCCATTCTATTGGGGTGTTTTAACAACTGTATGATGTCTTGCAATACCTTCATTTTTGCAAAACTCATTAAAGTCACCTTCACAAAACTTTAGGCCATTATCGGTTCTCAACCTTTTAATTTTTTTCCCAGTCTGCTTCTCAAGCAAATTCTTCCACTGTTTGAAAGTGACAAATACTTCATTTTTGAGCTTTAAGAAATAGACCCAAACCTTCCTAGAGAAATCCTCAATGAAAGTAAGAAAGTGTCTTGCATCAGCCCCCTTTGAAGCAACCCTGGAGGGCCCCCATAGGTCTGAATGAATGTAGTCCAAAGTTTCCTTGGTCCTGTGAATAGCAATACTGAAACTAACTCTTTTCTGCTTCCCAAACAAACAATGCTCACAGAACTCTATTGCTCCTGTACTCTGACCACAAAACACCCTTTTACTTAATGATACCATCCCTCTTTCACTCATATGGCCTAACCTCATTTTATCCATAAATTTTTTCGGCAAACATGAAATTTTCCATTTCTCAAGTAAAAAAAATAGTGAAAAGTTAGGAATTTTAACCTGGTAAACACGCTTGTAGGGTTCTTATTACTTGACTACTTATAAGTTTATTGCAAAAAATTTCCAAAATTTTCAATTTTCGAAAGCTTGATTTTTGACTTAGATTGGTTATCAAGGAATCGTATGGCTGTCAATGTCTGTAGCCTTCTTATGAATGGTCAATAATAACCTCTATTATTTCCACGATCCCGATGGTGATCATCCAAACCCCTTGGTCAAGGAAGAAAAGTGGGTGTGGGAGAACTCAGTCCTATAAACAATTATGGATAAAAAAAACTTTTTATTGGTTTCGATCTGATTTTTAATAGGACTTGTGTGATCTGATTTTCAGCTGGTTTCACCACACTTAAAACCGAAGCCAATCCAATAAGGAATAGAACAGAAGCTCCGCCAACTCAAGAATTTACTTTTCTGATTAGATAAATACAATTTACTTCATATTTGTTCGATCAGATTCGACCAGTAGTTTAACTGATTTGAGTTTTCTTTTGACACCCCTATCTAAACTTTGGCCGAGCTAGGTGAGCTCTCATGGAAAGTCTTCCTTTCCATTTTTGCTAGATCTGCAAGGATTTTTATTGATAAAAATTATAAGAATTACAATCAAACAACTATTATAAAACCCAAAAATTAGATTTCTTATCCACCTTAGACATTGCCATCAACAGATAAGAAATCCAACTAAAAAAACAAACAGCTGCAATCAGTCAAAACAACAGGGGTCTTTGTTATGCATCAAACTCAATATCGTTCAGAATAAATCTCAAAAGTAGCTCTAAAATAGCAAAATTCTTGTTGATACCACATGTTCGCAAGATGATCCGTCAACTTCATGATAACAATGTATGATATTCCAATTAATTGTGTCCAAGTATCGCTTAATGTGAATCCATTTTCGTCTAAAAATGCCGAAAGTCTTCCTTCTCACATCCACTAAATGACATATACTGTCTCTATCAAAAAAAAAAAAAAAAATGACATACTGTCTTCTATTAAAACTATCCTTGTGTGGAAGGGCAAAGTAGTAAAATGAAATTGATCTAATAATGAGGAATATTGGTTTATCAGCTCTCTTGCGCAACTTGCAGGTCCTTGAATATTAATTTCTAGGAAATAGAAAGCTGGCCGTGACCCCTTATCAAAACATGGGCATGCAAAATTAAGATCCACTCCTATGAAATTAAAAATCTCGTTCATATTGATACCCCTGCAAGCACTCTTATTAGCCCCCTCAGTGTA
>NC_056566.1:10866003-10866315 GCF_013358625.1 Macadamia integrifolia
AAAAAAAAAAAAAAGACAGCTAAGATCTGTCTTGTGACTTATGAGAAAATCTTAAACACTAATTGAATTAGTGACACCAATTAGTTCTTCATAAAGCCTAAACTAATTTTTGTTATGATATAGTTTTATAGAATCTATTTGACGTTTCGCTTTTAAAGTCTTAACAATTGGTCCATGCTTTTTTGTTGAACCAATTGAAAGTCAAGTAATAATTCCGTGAAAATATATTTCCTCTCCCTTTCCATACAAGGCAAAACGAAATGCATGAGGACATTTCCTCTCCCTTTCACATAAAAAAAAAAAAGAGAAAAA
>NC_056566.1:10872025-10875289 GCF_013358625.1 Macadamia integrifolia
AAGGTTAAATACCAAAAAAATGCACACGCACAAACACAAATGGACAAGTTTTTATATTTTCCAGTAATTCCGCACCTATAAAGTGTCATGCACAAAGAATATATATATATATATATATATATATACACCACATACGGATAAATATTTTCCGTTAATTTCGCATTTATAAAATATAAACTTTTGTCCCTAAAAATGGAATGACGCAAATGAGCACAAACAACAGCACCAAAGTGGAGAAAACCCATAAAAATATTTTTTTATTATTATTATTATTTTCTCCTTACTATCTTGATGATGTAGATTATACCATTTTCAGCGCCACCATTGATATGGCATGAGAGATTCCTTCCATATTACTGTTTTGGAGAATCCTATCCTCTAAAATACTAGAATCAAATTAAGAAAGAAGAAAGTTGCAAATATAATACAAAAGGTTATGGAGATTTAATTAGAGACAACTCCATTAGATGGGTATTTGTTTAAGAAGGCTTTTGCATTCCAAGATCCAACACCTATAAAACTACAAATAAAGAAATAAGAAAAGGTCTAAAAATATGAAGTAGAAGGGAGACAAGCCAAGGTGGGAACGGGGAGTAAGAAGACAAAAGACATACGGCTCCTAAGTTCTCTCTCTCTCTCTCTCTCTCTCTCTCTCTCTCTCTCTCTCTCTCTCTCTCTCTCTCTATATATATATATATATATATATATAGGTGGCTTCAACCCAAATTCAACAAATCCCACACTAATTCCAACAACTTTAGTCAATCCATTCCTATAATTCAACCACTTTTGTCAAAATACATTATTGAAGTAGCTTAAAAATTTCTATTATATTTCAAGGTTCGTACATGGTTCCTATGCAACAAGAAGCCTGCCTGAAAACTCATCTTTTAAGTATATCAGATCATGTCATGATCTTAGCCTTATGGTCTGCTCTGGTTGATGGAAATTGGTTGACTCAACATCTGATTCGCCCTGGTAGTTTAACTGTGTTGAAGATATTTTAGGTTTAAATATACCCAATTGGATGATATCAGCATTACATCCTGACTTGTCTTCTAACTATATGAAATCATGAAAATGAAAGGAAGAAGATGACAGATCAAAATATATGGTTTATTGTGAAGGTAAATACCTAATTCTCCTAGGTGTGATCAGGGTTTCCATTAGAATGATGCATTCTATGTGATATAGATCTGTTACTGTATCTCAAGCCAGTAAGTCAAAGATTTGCTCAATAAGATACTCAAAATTGACAATGTGTTTAGAATACTTAAAGCAGAGGGAAGGTTTTATAATATTGATCAAATTCCAGATTTTATTGGGGAGATCTGTGTTTATGATCTTTGTAAAAGGGTGTCATCAGTCTATTAGATTGTGTTAGAGTAAACACCAACAAGTAAGAAGAAAAATGAGAATAGATTCATATAATCCAGATATTTAATGAGGTTCACACACCGATGTGGTGTGCTATGTCCTTGGGTGAAGAAGATAGAAGAGAGGTGATACGATAGAATTTATCACCTAATAAAGCGAGGACACGTGACATCCAAGGGAGGGACACGTGTCATCCATCTGATAGAGGCCACAAGGCTTCGAACCACGTGAGGAGAAGATTCCCAAGGAGGGGTTCCCGAAACCCTAGGCCGAGAAACCCTATAAGAGGGAACCGAAAAGAAACCTAGAGGAGGTATGCCAACACCCACCATTACTCCTGTAAAAAAACTATTCTGCCGGTCACTAACTTGGGCATCGGAGGAATAATCCCGGAGATACCTCCGGGCCTCTGCCTTCTGTGCTTGTGCAGGGTCGGCTTATATGGATTTTCAGCAGTAACAGATTGGTGCCGCCTATGGGAACGACAGTAATGGTGGAAAAAACCTACAATCGTAAGAAAACCAGAGTAGCGCCGAGTATAAACATGGATGAAGGGGAAGCTTCAGGAGGGCTCCCCCCCTCGACGAAAATTGGCGAAGAACGGGGAAACAATGATCGGGAAGGTTCCGCGAGGGACCAACGCTCGGCCAGATATTCGGTACACGGAGATTGTAATCTTCCACCCCCTCCTAGGGCGTAGGAATATATGACAATGGAGCAGTTCGATGCCCTTCAGGAGAAGTATGACCGAATGGTCGAGACAATAAAGGAGGTCTCCAAGACCGTCTCTCAGAGGACTGGCGGAGCACCGCGAGGCTCCCATGTCCAGCCAGAGCGAGCCCAAGACGAGGACCGGAGTAGTTCAGGATGATAAGGTCTAGTCGAAATCCTCGAAACCAAGCCATGGGGGAAAGTCCCGCACCCAAAGAAAGGACGCGGTGGGCCACCAGGGCCAGGCATGAGGGACCACGCCAAGGAGATGGACAGAGATGTGAGGACTCGAGGTTGAAGCAGATGATCCTAGACCTGAAAGATGAGATCCAGAAGGTCGCAGAAAACCATACGGGAGCTCGCGAGCTGGACCTCACTAATGACACGGCTCTAGCCGATGAGGTCATGAGGGACCCCCTCCCGGTCGGTTTTCATCTACCCAAATATGACACCTACGACGGGTCTGGAGACCCCGTCGATCATCTGGAAGGCTTCAAGGTTGCGATACAGTTTTACCGAGTCTCGAAAAACATCATGTGTCGTGTCTTGCCTTTAACATTCAGAGGAGCGGCAAGGTTATGGTACAACGAAATTGATTCACAGCTTCAACGATTTGAGTTACTTCTTCGTGAGGGGATTCTCCAGTAGCCAACCCCTTTAGAAGACCACATTAAACCTGACCAACGTCAAACAACATGAAGGAGAGTCACTGCAAAGCAACATGAAGCGCTTCTAGCAGGAGAAGATCACGATTAGAGGTTTGGACCTGAAAGAAAAGTTCACTGCTTTGTTGGGAGGCGTCAAAGATAAAGAGCTAAAAAGGTCTTTGGCGAAACATACACCGAAGAACCTAGCTGAGTTGAGGGCTCGATGTGATAAATATATTCAGATGGAAGAAACCCTCCAAGATGATGAGGAAGCTGATGCGAAGACGGGGAGTAAAAGGGCCTCAAGAGATGATGACAAACCTTCCGAGGGCAAGAGACGAAAGTCTGAACTTGATCGGGCGCCCAGTCTACCGAAGAAGTTCGAGAGATATGCACTACTAAATCGGAGATGGACGGACGTGCTAATGCAAATAAAAGAAACCGCATATGCCAGAGTCATAAAGTGGCCTGGGAAGATGGGACGACATCCTAAGAGATGCAACATGGACAAGTATTGCCACTTCCATAG
>NC_056566.1:10875309-10896580 GCF_013358625.1 Macadamia integrifolia
AGGCTCAACAAATATTCACAGTTCACAAAATTTGCAAATAAAAACTACAAAACAAAACTAATTTGAGATATAGCAAGCATTCTAAATGTGGTGTAGGCAAGTGAAAAGTCTAAAGCATATAATGTTGTAGTAGACAAACAAATTAGGATACCAAAAATCTTCAAAACTAGTCTTTGTGTTGTAAATCAGAATATGAAGCCCTCGTTGATGCCTCTGTAGAGCTCACATGGGTTCAGTCTCTTTTTGACAACTTGGCCTTCCACTTTTTCGATTACCAATTTTATAGGGTGACAATATTGAACTAAATATCTCTTAGCAAATTTTGTGTTTCATGCTTGAACAAAAAAATGTTGAGATAGATTTACTCTGTGAGGGACAAGGTTGCCAAATAGGAGTTGTATGTTCAATTCATCTCTACCATTGACCAACTCGCTAATATCATGATTAAGGGGTTAGCTATTGCATGCTTCAATTTTTTAGGGACAAGTTGAAGATCGATCCAATCCATCGAATCTTCATCTTGAGGTGGTGTGTCAATCCAAGATACAGTTTCCATACACCATATATTGGGTTTCCATCTTTGCCAGGAAGGATTCTTATCTTCCTTTTGTAGTTTCTTACTGATATGGCAGAATTTGTCATCCAATAAAGCGAAGACACATGGCATCAGAGGGAGGGACTTATGTCACCCATTCGATAGAGGCCGCAAGGCTTCAAACCATGTGAGGAGAAGATGCCCAAGGGAGGTTCCCGAAACCCTAGGC
Organism: Macadamia integrifolia; assembly: GCF_013358625.1. NCBI lineage: Eukaryota > Viridiplantae > Streptophyta > Magnoliopsida > Proteales > Proteaceae > Macadamia > Macadamia integrifolia. Next base: position 10,876,074 of record NC_056566.1, read on the forward strand.
CGAGAAACCCTATAAGAGGGAACCCGAAAGAAACTTGGGGGAGGTACGCTGACACCCACCATTACCCCTGTAAAAACACTATTCTATCGGTCACTAACTTGGGCATCGGAGGACTAATCCCGGAGATACCTCTGGGCCTCTGCCTTCTGTGCTTGTGCAGGGTCGGCTCATATGGATTTTCAGGAGTAACAGATTGGTGTCGTCTATGGGAACGATAGTAATTGTGGGAAAAACCTACAATCATAAGAAAACAAGAGCAGTATCGAGTATAAACATGGATGAGGGGAAAGCTTCAGGAGGGCTCCCCCCTTGACGGAAATCGGGGAAGAATGGGGAAACAATGATCGGGAAGTTTTGAAAGGACCGGCGCTTTGTTGGATATTCGGTACATGGAGATAGTAATCTTCCACCCCCTCCTAGGGCACAGGAATATGTGACAAGGGAGCAATTCAACGCCCTTTAGGAGAAGTATGACCGAATGGCCGAGACAATGAAAGAGGTCTCCAAGGCCATCTCTTAAAAGACCGTCGAACCACCGCAAGGCTCCCATGTCCAGCCAGAGCGAGCCCAAGATGAGGATCGGAGTAGTTTAGGATCGATAAGGTCTGACCGGAATCCTCGAAACCAAGCCATGAGGGAAAGCCAATCACCTAAAGAAAGGACGCGGCGCGCCACTGGGGCCAGGCATGAGGAACCACGCCAAGGAGACGAACAGAGTCATGAGGACTCGAGGTTGAAGCAGATGATCCTAGACCTAAAAGATAAGATCCAAAAGGTCATAGAAAACCAGACAGGAACTCGCGAGCTGGACCTCACTAATAACATGGCTCTAGCCGATGAGGTCATGAGGGACCCGTTCCCGGTCTGTTTTCGTCTACCCAAATATGACACCTAAGACGGGTTTGGTGTGATACCCTACTTTTTAAACCTGATTTACTTACACGGTTGACCCAGTTTAACCATGCAGGACCCGAACCAGAGAGGGTTAAGGCGGGTTCCTTATGGACCATGATGGCAAGGGTGACTTTGAACACGGGTTGGCCAGATAAGTCCAAATCAGTGCCAGAGGAGACGGGTGTACCCAAGCCGTGTACATACACGTATCATAAGGCCATGTATGGGTAACACTGATATGTAATCGTATCCTAAAGTGTATACGTATAATATTCCTTGTGCCGAGAGTGAGATACATGCCGAGAGTCAAATTCCATCAAAATCCCACTTGTTAACTAAGTTTCGACCCACAGGTGGGCGGTCACAGGCGGGCGCATCCGCCCACCTGAGTGACCCACCCATGTGGTTACTAGATATTTTAAAGTATAAATAGCATTTATTGTGTTTCTCATTTTCTCATTTATTACATTAAAGGGTTGGTGAGAAGAGTAAAGAGGAGAGAGAGAAAAAGGGAAGAAAAGAGAACGAAGAAGAAGAAAGAGGAGGAAGGAATGACTTTAAGTGATGCCAAGGTTTTATCTTCCCATTCCGATGTCGAAAGAGTGATCCCCAACACGAGATCTACGATTGGAGGTGAGCAAAGGCTATGCTTCTTAAACTTTCACCAAACCCAAGTAAAACCCTTGATTTGGGTAGAGTTCCTTGAGATCTTGTAAATCCCACTTAAGATGATGAATCTAAAGTTTAATAGATGGCCTATGTGTTGATTTTGAAGGATTTGAAGAAGTGTTTACAAGATTTGAGAAGCATTGGTGATTTCTTGAGCTAAGAAGTGATTTTGGGGTTTTGAAAGAGTTCTTGAGCAAAGAAGGTAAGATGGTTTTTCAATCCTTAAATCTAACTTAGATCTAAGTTAGAATCATCTTATAAGACCTTAGATGTGTGGAAAATGTGATTGGAATAGCCTCATTTGGTTTTCCCAAGGTTGGGAAAAGTTTCAAGGAAGAAGGTAAATTTTCACCCCCTCAAGTGGGCGAGGAGTTGGCCCGCCTGAGAGGGCAGGCCCTTGGTTCCCACCGATGGGTGAGGACCGACGGGCCAACCCTCCCGCCTGAGGGCACCCACCTGAGAGGGCAGGCCCTCGATTCCCACCGGTGGGTGAGGATAGACGGGCCAACCCGCCCACCTGAGAAGACCGACGGGTGAGCCCTCCCACCTGAGAAGACAGGTGAGCGAAGACAGGCGGGCTATCTGGCACACCCGTGGGCCCCCCAACATGATTTTTGTGTCCGAATGGACCCAAAATGGATGGCAACCTTCTTTTGTGATTTTAAACATAATTTAAACATCAAATCTTGTTAGTTTTTACCCCAAGGTGGTGAAATGCTAACCCCATTCATTTATAATAGGTTCACTAGAAACTTACGTTTCTCGCGCCGGATCTCACCTGTACCGGGCGTGAGTTTTTGTACACAACAAGTAAGTGGGGAGAGGACGTTTGACCTTATTTTAAGGCTTGTTTTGCATCATTCAATTGTATCTAGACTAGCCATTTCATCATGCAAATCTTGTGAAGATTAGTCATCCTCATATGATTATGATATGTGTGTTGTGTTTTACATTCTCAATGCTAAATGATTGATGTGCTTATGTGATGAATAGTTGGATTATTGTGCATGATGCATTATTAGACTAGATGTCATAGTCGGCTTGGAAACGAATGCATTGGTGGCCCGTGAAATGGGACGTGGTGGCACTATGCAATCGTATTATGTCATATAGCAGCATGCGGTTTAGGATTATCATTTCCCCGTGCTACGACCCTTCCCAACAGGGGTTGAGCTGTTGGGTTATCACTTAGGGGGAAGCAGTGGTCGCGGTTGTCGGATCACTATGGCGGTTAGACATACGCCCGACTGGTCATTAGGATAGTCGGAAACCTCAGTGGTATATTCAAGAGGGTCAATCGTACTGCTTTTAAATAGCTGGGGTCAGCACCTTTACTTTCTATCATTTACTTTTGTGTTGAGAGCCGGTGGTCGGCATGTTTTACTTTTCTAAGTACTCATGGTGGGCCTTCTCTGACAACCCTATGGGCGTATCGCGGGATGGAGTTCGCGGCTCGTACCCGGGGCATACGTGCATTGTGGTTGTAGTAGCACAAAACCAAAGACTTAGTAATGACGTTTAGGAGGATAAGATTTAAAATGAATTGCATAGCATATAGTGCATATGGATGTAATTGTTGTGTGGTCCTTCTTTTCACTTACTGAGCTAGTGAGCTCATCCCACGTGCGCACCACTTTTAGATGATTTTGCAGGTCACTAGCCTGAAGATCAAGGGTCGGGCCCCACTGTCAAATTTTTCGATGAGGATTGGTGGGTCCCCGAGGGGTATGAGCACGGTGCTGATTGTACGTGCGAGGACTGTGCTACGGGACCGCAGTAATGGCACCATACAAGATTTTGCTTTTTGATTCTTTTGATGATCTCCCTTTTTGTGTACTTGATACGTAAATTGTTATTTTTTTGTGTAAATATCATGCCTGCGGGCCCACATGTATTTATCTATATACTACAATTTGGGTATCAAGTATATTGGGGATATTTACAGGTAATTTAAGTCTTCTGCTGAACTTTTGAATACTTATCTTAGATGTGGGTATGCTGTGGTGGGTACTGTATCAGATGATCCTGGCAGGTTTGGGTTAACCGGAGTTAACCCGGTCACCGGTCCGGTTCTGTATGAATGGGGTGTGAAATTTGGGGACCCCGTCAATTATCTGGAAGGTCTCAAGCTTGCGATGCAGTTCTACCGAGTCTCAAAAAACATTATGTGTCATGCCTTGCCTTTAACGTTCAGAGAAACGGCAAGGTTATGGTACAACCACCTGTCGACAAAATCGATTCACAACTTCAGCGATTTGAGTTACTTCTTCATGAGGGGATTCTCCAATAGCCAACCCCTACAGAAGACCACATTGAACCTGACCAACGTCAAACAGAATGAAGGAGAGTCACTGCGAAGCTACATAAAGCGCTTCCAACATGAGAAGATCACTATCAGAGGTTTGGACCCAAAAGAAGAGTTCACAGCCTTGTTGGGAGGCATCAAAGATAAAGAGCTAAAAAGGTCTTTGGCGAAGCATACACTGAAGAACCTAGCTGAGTTGAGGGCTCAGTGTGATAAGTATATTCAGATAGAAGAAACCCTCCAAGCTGATGAGGAAGCTGAAGCGAAGACGGGAAGGAAAAGGACCTCAAGAGATGATGACAAACCTTCCGAGGGCAAGAGACAAAAGTCTGAACGTGATCGGGCACCCAATCTGCCAAAGAAGTTTGAGAGATATGCACCGCTAAACCGAAGATGGACGGACGTGCTAATACAGATAAAAGAAACCCCAGACGTCGGAGTCATGAAGTGGCCTGGGAAGATGGGATGACATCCTGAGAGACGCAATATGGACAAGTATTACCACTTCCATAGAGACCACGGCCATGACACCGAAGAGTGTTGGCACCTGAAGGGAGAGATCAAAGGAATGATCCGAAGAAGATATCTAGGTCAATTCGTAGACTGCGAAAAGGAGGATGCCCAAAACGGTAATGACAGCAGGGACAATCGCCAAAGAGAAGGTAGAGGCCACCGTGAAAGAAGGGGGCCAGCCCACAAGGGCAATCAGGAACGGAAAAGGGATCGGACACCCGAGGAAGCTAACCATCGCCCCTGTGACGATCATAGAAGCCCAACTAGGGTTATAACAACTATCAGTGGAGGCCTAACCGCTAGAGATAGTTCCATCTCGACCAGGAAACCAAAAACCCATGCGAGAAGCGTGCATGTGGCTGAATGGTCAAACAAGAAGGCAAGGATGGGGACGGTTTTCTCCTTCTCGAATGACGACCTGAAAGGGGTGCAGACACCACATGATGATGCCCTGGTAATCACCATGACCATAGCCAATTACAGAGTAAAAAGGATCTTTGTGGATAACGGCAGCTCAGCTGATATCCTATTCCTTGAAGCCTTCTAGAAGATGGGTCTAGATAAAGGAAAGTTGAAGAAGGTCGAACACCCATTACAAGGGTTCTCGGGCTCCCCAATCAAAGTAGAAGGGTCGGTTGAGTTACCGGTAAAGGCAGGCACCAGAGACCACTAAGTAAAAGTTATGATCAACTTCCTGGTAGTAGACATCACTTTAGCGTACAACGCCATACTAGGGAGAGTTGGCTAAAAACCTATTAAAGGCTGTCATCTCCACACCACACCTCAAGATGAAGTTCCCAACTAAGAATGGGGTTGGGGAGTGTCGAGGCGATTAGGAGGTGTCCCGGAAGTGCTACGCCACCACCTTATGGGGAAAGGGAAAGGGAAAGGCGGGCAAGGCACTCCCGATAGAAGATCTACGCTATGATACAAACTATCAGAGGGGAGAACCGACTGAGGAGCTAATACAAATCGAAGCCGAAGAAGGGGATAATACTCGCTAATTCCAAGTCGGGGCTACAATACCAAGACAGCAACAGGAAAAAATCATCTCATTCATTTGAGACAATTCTTATGTCTTCACCTGGTCGACCTCAGACATGCCTGGGATAGACCGAGAGGTAATAGAGCATCATCTGAACATCGACCCGACTAAAAAGCCAGTACAGCAAAAGAAAAGGACCTTCGCCCCCAAGAGGCAGCAGAAGATAGATGAGGAGATAAAGAAGTTACTAGAAGCAAAGTTCATCTGTGAAATCCAATACCTCGAATGGATATCCAATGTGGTTATGGTCCCAAAGGCAAATGGGAATTGGAGGATCTGCATCGACTTCACGGATTTAAACAAGGCCTGCCCAAAAGACAACTACCCCTTACCAAAGATAGACCTTCTCATCGACGCCACTTCGGGACATGAGGCACTGAGCTTCATGGATGCGTACTCGAGATACAATCAGATCAAGATGTGTGAGGAAGATGTCTCGAAGACATCCTTCGTGATCGAGGGAGGACTTTACTGCTACGAAGCAATGCCCTTTGGACTAAAAAACATAGGGGCCACTTATCAAAGGGTAGTGAACAAGATCTTCAAGGGGATGATCGACAAGACTATGGAGGTGTACATGGAGGACATGCTAGTGAAAATCCTAAAGGCGAAACACCATATCCGAGACCTAGAAAAGGCATTCCAAGTACTAAGGCAATACGGTATGAAGCTGAATCCAACAAAGTGTGCGTTCAAAGTAGCAACGAAAAAGTTCCTCGTCTTCATCGTTTCGGAGAAGAGAATCAAGGCTAATCCGATGAAAATATAGGCCATCCGAGAAATGAGGTCACCGCGGAATGTGAAGCAAGTCCAGGAGCTCACAGGTAGAGTTGCCATCCTAGGACGATTCATGTCTCGGTTAGTTGATAAGTGCCTTCCTTTCTTCAAAACCTTAAACGGGTCAAAAAATTTCAAGTGGACAGAGGAGTGCGAAAATTTCTTCAAACTATTGAAAGAATACCTAGCGATGCCCCCACTACTGACGAAGCCAAATATAGGGGACACCTTGCAGTTATACCTAGCTGTATCGGCAGTGGCAGTAAGCACGGTACTGATAAAGGAAGAAGGAAGACAACAACAACCAATATATTACGTTAGCCGAACCCTTTTGGATGTAGAAACAAGATACAAAAAGATAGAGAAAGTAACATACACCCTGGTGATAGCGACAAGAAAGCTGAGGCCTTATTTCTAGTCGCACACGGTGTGCGTGCTCATAGACCAACCTCTGAAGAAGATACTACAGAGGCCGGATATGTTCGGCTGCTTAGTAAACGGGGCCATAGAATTGGGTGAATTCGAAATCCAGTACAAATCGAGAACCACAATAAAAGCACAAGCCCTAGCGGACTTTATAGCCGAGACAACGCTCCCAGATGAACCCCAGGAGTTGTAGAGGCTTGGGTAGAAAGGACTTAGGCATTGTATGTGGATGGTGCATCCAACAGCATGGGAAGCGGCACTGGGATCATATTTGTTAGCCCCGAGGGATTCAAAATCGAGTATACAATACGGTTCGACTTCGATGCATCCAACAATGAAGCTAAGTACGAAGCACTAATAGTCGAAATAAATCTAGCGCAGGCCTTGATGGTACAGGAGTTAGTAGTGTACAGTGGCTTACAGCTCGTGGTGCAACAAGTGAATGGGGACTATGAAGCAAAGGAGCAAAGGATGGTTGAGTACTTGAAGACGGTGCAAGAGAAAGTAACAGCCTTCAAGGAGTTCGAGGTAAGGCAGGTGCCGCAGGCAGAGAATGCCAGCGCAGACGCGTTGTCACAATTGGCCACCTCTGACTTTGGGGACCTTGGACTATCAGTGTATTTCGAAGTATTACCCCAACCAAGTACCGAAGGACCCCGGGAGGTATTATCCATTGGCGAGGACGGCCCTAGCTGGATGGATGCCATAATCGAATACCTGAAGGAAGGAATACTCCCCAAGGACAGGGACAAGGCAAGGAAGGTACGAATGCGGTTAGCATGCTTCCTATTGAGGGACGAGACCCTGTACAAAATAGGGTTCACCACACCATACCTCAAGTGCCTGAACCCTGTCAATGGTGAGTACGCACTTCGAGAAGTACATGAAGGGATATGCGACTAACACCTGGGAGCCCGAGCCTTGGCCCATAGAGTACTGAGGCAGGGCCTATTCTGGTTGACCATGAGGAAGGATGTGGAGTTGTTCGTCAGGAAGTGCGTTAAGTGTTAGATGTTCACCCCCGTCCCTCGGTAGTACTCTATCGAGATTTCTTCCCTGTCAAGCCCGGTACCAATTGCCATGTGGGGAATGGACATCATGGGCCCCTTCCCTCTGGCCATGAGGCAAAGAAAGTTTATTGTGGTGGTGGTAGACTACTTCACGAAGTGGGCAGAAGCCAAAGCACTGGCTATGATATCCGAAAAGAATGTAAGGGACTTCTTCGAGAGGGCAGTAGTCTATCGATTCGAAATCCCCCGGGTTGTGGTAACGGACAATGGAACTCAGTTTGCCAACCTGAATTTTGGCTTATTTTGTGATGCCCTCGGCATTGACCACAGAAAAACATCCATCGGTTACCCATCGACCAACAGACTGACAGAGGTAACCAATCGTACCCTACTCCAAGAAATAAAGAAGAGACTGGATGACGCCAAAGGTTTATGGGTAGAAGAGTTATACAACATCCTCTCGGCTTACCGCACGACTGAGAGATCAGCCATCAAAGAAACACCCTTCATTTTAACCTACGACACCAAAGTTGTACTCCAGGTAAAGGTAGGAGCCGTGACCCATCGGATTCAGTATTACAATGAAGAAGAAAATAATAAAGGACTCCAAGCTAATTTAGACCTCTTGACTAAAGTCAAAGACGCCTCGCAAGAAAGGATCTCCGCCTACCAGTAAAAGGTTGTAAAGTATTACAACTCCAAAGTCCGAAGGAACGAGTTCTGAATGGGTGACCTCGTCCTCAGAAGGGCAAAGGTATCGGACCCGAGGCATCAAGAAAAGCTAGCTCCAAATTGGGAAGGTCCTTACAGAGTCTCGAAGATAATACGACTAGGGTCCTATCACCTGAAGACTATAGGGGGAGAAAAGGTACCCCGATCATAGAACTCGAAGAACTTGAGGAAATTCTACCAGTAGTGAAGTAGCATGCACATTTACATTTCATAATTTTTCCCTAAGCACTTCCAATTTGTAACTCTCCATCCCAAACACTCCGAAGGATTTTCATTTCATAAATATATGAGCTAGCTTACGGTAATCGCTTCCCAATAGTTGCTAATATAAGGCACTCCCTTCGATCGTACGCTCGGGCCAAAGCCGAGAAAACATGGTCGAAAGAATAACCTTGATTCGGAGCTCAGGCCAAGGCAAAGCAGACCTGACCAGGAACCTTAGATAGGACCCTAGTCGAGAGCCAACAACAGATAGGGGTTATGAAGGAAGCACCTACGACGGGTGTTGAATGAAGACACCCTGAGGTACGTGGGAGCCTCGGCCTTTATTCCCACACCATCGGACCAATAACTCAACAGGAGTGAACCTTGTGATAAAGGTTGGCTCCCACAACCACTTGAATGAGAGCTTCGGCCTTCATACCCCCACCTGTAGGCCGAAGATATGGAACATCCCTTCAGATTCAGAATCAGTCTTCGGGATTGCAAAGAAAAAAAAAAGGGGACCTCATGGAACGTGTATGGGAGGGATGGCCTTATCCCCAACATGGTCGGCAGTGTCCACATCGGAGTCTCCTCTCCCAGGAGTAAGAGGGACCTCACGAGAAACCTGGACCCCCTCTCTCTCATTGCTACTATCCTCACCATATGTGACCTCGATGGTGGCAGGAGTTGCATCGGCGTCCTCCTCGAAGATGAGGCCACTCCCCTCGAAGAATACCTCAGGATGATGTTTGAGGACCCAGTCTCGAACATCAGTGGTTCCCATGATGAACCCGGGGGTGATGGTATGCTTTACCACCTCCCAAAAGTCATCAAAGGACTTATAGCTCTCGACAGCTCGGGCTTCGACCTCCCTCAGCTTTGTGACCATCTGCGCCTCCAGTTCTCTGAGCTTTCGATTGCTCTCCTGCTATGCGCAGAGGAGGTCAGCCTCCAGATGTTTCACTTGCTCAAGGAGGACTGTGTGCTCCTTGTCGAGCATTGACTTTTCACGCTCGAACACCTCGAGGTCCCTAGCCAGGGCTTCGGCTCGAATAGTCAGCTAGCCGACTTGGTTCTGAGCCTGAAAGATATCAACAGTTGGAAAAAATGAAAAAAAAAATACTAAAGGCCGAATGCCGAAGATTATCACTGCCATAAACACGCAAGTGCTTGTAATCATGGCCTTGGTCCCTTGGCTTTAGGCCTCGGCCATGTCTCCTGGCAGGCTCCCCTTCTGGACGAGCTCTCGGGCAACCCGCCCAATGGAAAGTGTCTTAATGGACCACCAAGGGACGAACCCAACTTTGGCTCGAGAATGACTGCCTCTCGGGCTTCGAAAGTCGACACCAGGGGAGGAGGCCCTTGGAGGGGATGTGCCCATCTTAGGGCCTCGAGCGCCTGAACGGCCTTAGCGATGGGGCCTTCAGATCTAGGCTTCTTCTTTGGGAGGGCATCAGAAGTCGAAGCCCCTCTTTTCTTGCCGTTCTTCAGCTGCCTCTGTTGGGCGTTATGGGCCCTGGCTTCCTTCAGCGGGGCCTGTCTTTCGACTGCGATCACTCTGGCTTCTTCTCTCAAAATTTACACTGCAACAAAGATGGTCAAGATTAGTATGAGAATGCTAAATCCGAAGCAAAAATAGTGGCAAACCTAGGACTCACCTGGGCTAAGCCTGAACAGGAACAGAAAGGCATCTGACTGGAGGCTACTGGACTCGACAGGCCGATGAAGTGTCTTGTCCTTAGCCATCGACAATGACTCTGCATCTGTCCTGAAGAGGGTAGGTGCAGAGTTCACATCCTTCAGGTCTGGGATGTCCCAAGTATTACAGAAGGGGAACCCTTCGGACACCCTCATAAAAAAGAACTTCAACTTCCAACTATATATCAAGGTTGGGTATCGGTTCAGAAATCGGAGGTCTTTTCTAGGGTAGAAGTAGTACCAGCCTGAGTCCCCCTTGCTGGAACCAAGAGACATACAGTTAAGGAAGAGAGGAAGGGAGAGCGGTCTCCCCATCCGAGAGAAGAAGACGATGAAACTGAGGACTTACCGCCACCCGTTCGAGGTCAGCTAGGCTAGAGAGACACCTGGCTAAAGAAGGGGTGAAGAGGGAGCCGAAACCTGGCCTTGAAGGCATCCCGATAGAAGCAAAGCTCTTCAGGACTTCGGTAGCTCGCCCTATCTTCAGGCCTTGGTATCCGAAGGATAAACTCGTTCGGGATACTACATGACGCACGGAGCTCCATTAGCTCCTCCTCGGTCATGGTCGACACTATATTCCTAGCTTCAACCTCCAGGGACTCGTTTGCCTGGGCCCTGGAGTCAAGAAGCCCCTCCCTAATACCTCCACCACTTAGGTCACTAGTGGTAGAGGACAAGGAGGCATTCGAAGATGTGGATGTGGAGGACGAGTCTGAAGACATCCCTCGGACCTGATTGGGACTCCAACGCCTAGAAATCGCACCCTCAGATGACGAGGGACCACTACCTAAAGAGCTAGACATAACTTACTTTTCAATGACTCTGGCCAAACCGAAGATCAGAGGACAGTTAAGGACGAAGGACGAAAGGTCAAAGAAATGAGTAGAAGATGACAAAATGAGAGAAAGTGACACTATTTGTAGGCAACAGTGCGTCGACAAACTCCCCAGCCTCATCAAATGTAATACACGTCATCTACATGAGATTCTCGAAGTAGACTCGAGCGAAAGCGCACAAGCATAGTACCGCACCCGAATTCGAGCAGACCTGATTGAAGGTCACTACCTCGGAAGGGAACTCAGGCTAAGGCCGAGTGGACCTAGCCGAAGGTCTCAATATTGGTAGGGGGCTCAGGAAAAGGCTGAGTGAACCTGACCAAAGGTCTCAACCTTGGAAGGGAGCTCAGGAAAATGCAGACTAGACCTAGCCGAAGGCGACAACCTCAGAAGGGAGCTCAGGCTAAGGCCGAGTGGACCTGGCCGAAGGTCTCAACCTCAGTAGGGGGCTCAGGTAAAGGCTGAGTGAACCTGACCGAAAGTCACAACCTCGGAAGGTAACTCAGGCCAAAGCCAAGTGAACCTGACCGAAGGTCACTACCTCAGAAAGGAGCTCAGGCTATGGCTGAGTGGACCTAACCGAAGGTCTCAACCTCGGTAGGGGGCTCAGGTAAAGGCCAAGTGAACTTGACCGAAGGTCACAACCTTGGAAGGGAACTCAACCCAAGGCCAAGTGAACCTGACCGAAGGTCACTACCTCGGAAGGGGGCTCAGGCCAAGGCCGAGTGAACTTGATCGAAGGTCACAACCTCGAAAGGGAACTCAGGCCAAGGCCATTTGAACTTGACCGAAGGTCTCAACCTCGGACAGGGGCTCAGGCCAAGGCCGAGTAAACCTGACCGAAGGTCGTTACCTCGATAGGGAACTCAAGCCAAGGCCAAGTGAACTTGAGGTCACTACCGCGGTAAGGGTCTCATCCAAAGGCCAAGTAGACCTGATCGAAGGTCAACCTCGAAAGGGAGCTCAGGCCAAGGCTGAGTGAACCTAATTGAAGGTTAAAACCTCGGTTGGTGGCTCAGGCCAAGACCGAGCATAACTAATCGAAGGTCGTGTTTTCAAGATGAATGTCGAAACTGAAGGCTGAAGGGCCACTCAAAAGAGAAATTAAGTAGTTACGTCCACTGAAAGAGAGTCCTAGTGGAAGTAAGGGGGCTGCTGATACGGCAGAATTTGTCACCAATAAAGTGAAGACACATGGCATCCGAGGGAGGGACGCGTGTCACCCATCCGATAGAGGCCACAAGGATTCAAACCACGTGAGAAGAAGATGCCCGAGGGGGGTTCCCGAAATCCTAGGCCGAGAAACCCTATAAGGGGAAACTCGAAAGAAACCTAGGAGAGGTACGCCAACATCCACCATTACTCCTGTAAAAACATTGTTCTGCCGGTCATTAACTTGGGCATCGGAGGACTAATCCCGGAGATACCTTTGGGCTTCTGCCTTCTATGCTTGTGCAGGGTCGGCTCATACGGATTTTCGACAATAACACTTACCTTGTACATCTCTTTTATGTATAGCAAGTAGGACTCGCACATAGCTGAGGGAGTATACACTATACTTCCCTAATTAACATAATATTTTTAGTTTCTCTTAACTCTTGTTGAAGAGAAATCTCTCCATCAATGGGATCTAATCCTCTGATTGGACTAGAGAAAAGGTATTTCAGACTTTCAACAATAAGGGTTGTGAGATAATGATGACATTACATCTTCCCAAAGTCTAATCATAGCATCCTAATCACCATGGGTGAAGAGATACCAATTGTTGCAACTAACTTCTTATTGAGGGGTCCTTATTACCAACTGGTGTAAGAGACTAGAAGCTTTCAAGTCCTCTTTTTTCTGAACTTTTTTTAAGGATGTTATACATAATCCATGGACTTAGGCACCCTACAAAGCCACTTAGTTCTTGTTGTGCTCTTCCCTCTCTCATATCTTTACTACTTGGTAGGTTAGTTTCTCAACAATTCTAGATGACAAAAAAGAACAATGTTACCCATCCATGGGTTGCCCAGACGGTTAGGACAAATTGGGATTGTATGGATAGGCGCACGGTCTCAGGTTTGATTCCCCATCTATGCATTTGCGATTTAAGTGGAGACCATGGTGGTGGATTGCTGGGCTAGTTTCCTCAAGGATTAGTCAAGATGCGCGTAAGCTGGCCCGGACACCTTAGTTAACCAAAAGAAAGAAAAAAAGAACAATGGTGATCACATAAAATTGTATATTTCCTTTATTCAATTCCAATATCCATGGTCTAGATGATAGAAAAGCCAATTTGATCATCAAACCACAAGTTAAATATGGTAATCAACCATATAAAACATGCAAAGTTTTCTTCAAATCGTTCATTTTGCATTGATGTCAATCTTCATTCCCTTATTGCACTGCCCCGGGAAACTACTGATGAAATAGTTATGTCCTGCTATCACTGCAATCGAATCATGTCCACTAGTGAAGATCTTAGAACCTTGTGGGGAAACTTCACAATCATTGTAGCCATGGATGTCTACCTTCACCACATTATGCACTGACGGATTATAGTTGAAGACTAAATCACAAGTATACACATCAATTTAGTAATCTAAACATAATAAAAAAAATTAAAGTAGAAAGAGACAATGTGGTTAGGTTTATGTTATCCTACCAAGTATGTCACCCGCAGTGAATGTCTTCCCAGTAGGCCAGTCCCTAACATTGAAATCCCATCCTGAACTATCACCAACAGTGTAGTTAGCAGCACATGCAATGTTGATTGAGATATGGATGCAAAATAGAAAAGCCATTGTGGTTACTGCAGCTTGGTTAGGATTGACTCGTCCATGGGGAGCCATTGTACCACTTAACTGGGAAAGGAGATGGAAAACTATTGTCTTTGTTGGGAGCCTTGGGACTCTAAGTTGAAGAAAATATTATAGAATTGATTGCCTAATATAAAGATTTTTGGTAGCACTTGAAAGGAAACTTGATTATGACCTTGTAAACATCATTTATGTTGAGTGCCTTATATTGAAAGATTTTGGGGATTTTTTTTTTTTGGAAAAGATCTTTTGGGATTTATAAAGATTTTGGGAACTTTTGAAGGGAAACTTAATTATAAACTTATAAATATCAATAAATGAAGATTCATGTCACCTAATAGGGGTGCAAGCTTGGTCTTATCGGTCCAAATCCGCCCTAGGCCCAAAAAGGCTTAGGTTGAGATACCCTAGGCCCAAAAAAGGCTTAGGTTGAGATACCCTAGCCCTGAGGACAGGTCAAAGTCGGGAGTTTTTAGCTCTGAGTTAGGAATGGACCAAGTTAGTGTTGAAGACTAGGGCTAGGCTTGGAGGCCTTGAGCTAAGGCCAGCCCGGCCAAGCCCGACCACATATTCTTCTTCTCCTTCTCCTTCTCCTTCTCCTTCTCCTTCCTCTTTTTTCTTGCTATTCTTCGTTCTCCTTCTTCTTTCCCTTTGTTCTTCTTCTTCTTTTTCTTCTTGACCCATCCTGGACCAACCCCTTCAGGCTACAGGGTTGGATTTTTTAGGCCCTGAATCAAGGACGAGCTGGGCCTAGAAGTATCTAAGGGGGTGTTTGGTTCGGTAAATCAAATGGTGTTTGTATCAGATATGAATGTCAATCTTTTGATAGACATTCTTCTGAATTGTTTCTTTCTGAAAAATCGTTTGGTTGCCTTAAGGCTAGTACATATTTCTCGCGGGTTGAGATATTGACTTCTGTAGAGAACATCTTTCCGCTTTCTCCTTTTATACTAGGTGGTAAAAAGGTTGTTCAAATCTGAGTTTAAGTGTTGAGGTAAACTCAAATTTGGAACACATCCTTTGTAATATGGTCATTCATTGGAAGTAGGATGCTCACTTATGAGGGTCATCCTAGTGGAACCAAACAACTCCAAAAATTAAGAATTATCATTCTAAAGAATGTCATCCCAAAGATTTACTGAACCAAACACCCCCTAAGGGACTCAGTGTTGGACTGGGGTTTTCAAAATCTTGGCCTAACCAGACTCTATTGCGGCCCTATCATCACCTACAAGCACATAGTCTCTTCTTTTCTTTTTGCACCCTTTTTTTTTTTTTGGGGGGTGGGGTGGGGAGTGTTGCATATAGCCTAATTTTGTGAGCAAATCTATCTTACTGATTTTAAAATTGACATTTTTAACTGATTGATTGCCTTTTATATAGATTTCTAGGAAACTAATACAGTCATGCTAGTGTTGGGTCAAGTGTGAAAATACGAAAAAGAAATCAAACAAACAATCTCATACAAACATGAGGAATCTAATGTATTTTTTTCTCATACCCTATTGTGGTGACCCCATAGGGGACCTAAATACTTACAGTTTTGGGCCATTCCTTTACATTGTGTTTGTATAATAGACATTAAATTTTTTTGTAGATAATTAATTTGCATCATCATCATCATGTTTGAAGTGAAATCTTTTGACAAGGGTGTTCCCTGTTGTGCCTTAAACCCCCCCCCCCCCCCCCCCCCCAAAAAAAAAAAAGCACAGCACTCTAAGATCTACTGATCCCCACTTCCCACATATACATGGCCAGCATTGTACATATACTTCACGGTTTCGTATACACTTGTGGCATAGTTAAGTGATCCATTATGGAGTTTTGAGTCGCCCACAATGAAACCACACCCTTTGAGGTAAAGTGTGAAGTATAGACTTTACACATAATGGAGTTGCAACTCTTTATTTTCTCCCACTCTTTTGCTTGTCCTCAACCTATGGATGGCATCAACCAGTACTACAAATCACGTGGTGAAGGCCACAACAACTCCTATTTATACTGCTGAATGGCGTAAAGGTCAAAGGAGTCGTTCGCAACATACCTTATAACTCCACTCCTCTCTAGCTACACCTTCTCTTTTCCATCTTAGCGACGCATGGATGAGTGTGTTGCCGAGTAACGTGAGTTGACAACAATTACAACCACAAGCATATTCCTTTACTCAACAACATAGAACACAATGGTATGATATTTTTCTTATTTTGTGATTTGAGTCAAACATTTATACCATATAGATGTATGTTCTCTAGGGAACCTTGGGCACTCGAAGGGATTGCATCTAATTTTTGGGCAGAGTTTGTGGCATTTGATGAAAGGATCAAAATTGTGATGAGCTTGAATTTGAATTCGATTTGCATTGAAGGTGACTCTCAATCAATGATTTTTTTACATTAGAAATATTTATATTCCTTTGTGCTTTCGTCAGAGATTGCTTTGTCACAAAGGTTATTTGGATCGTATATCATGGACGATTAATAACCAATGTTATAAGGAAGCCAACACCGTTACTGATGGCTAGGTGAAGCATGCGGCAGCCACAAGATCTTCTATTGTTTGGAATGAGCCTCTAAAATTTTCTTTGGAAAAATTTTAGATGCGTAAGGCCCCCCTCAATTCAGATTTAGTTGAAGTTTGATTTAATCAAATTTTCTGCCTAATTTTGGTTGTTTGCATTTTCTGCTGATGGCCATGCCGAAGGTGGATAGCAATCTGAATTTTCTTGTTTCTTTTGGTTGAAAATATTGTAATTCTTTCATAATAATATTCTGTTGATGATCTTTAACAAAAACAAATAATAAGAAGAAAAATTGTTCTTGATTTGTATGAATGTTTTTAATTGAATGAGGGAAAAAAGAAAAAATTAATCTTCAAAATTAATCTTTATACAGATTGACATTACCATACCCCCTACATTTGGTAGTCATTAACTTCATATAAGGATCATAATTTTTTTTTTCTGGGTAGAGGATCATAATTTGTTACAAGCTCTTCTTTTATAGGGTTCTAGGGTGGGGTTCTAAAAATCCATTCAAGTAAGTCTATAGAGATCATCCATTCATGCCATGCATCCATCATTTCTATGGTTACTTCTTAAACGGTGAGGTCCCCTCTATACGCCGGAGCCTTTCCCTCATTTAATCAATGTTATTGGTAACTTGTATAGTTCACATCGACATAGAGATTGTCTAGTTTGGCAAATCTCACTTTTTAAGTAGAGAATATTATTGCATCAATTATGCATCAAAATTTTTAAAGGTAGTAAAGGCAAGTGAGGGAATTCTAAACCATATAATGTTGTAATAGACAAACATATTGGTATAGAAAATCTCCAAAGCAACTAGTCATGGTTGGATGGAAAGAAAATACACTATACTTCCCTAATTAACATACTATTTTTTTTTTCAGCAAATCAGTTGTGCCGCGTCCATGAGGTAGCTTCTTTAAAGTATGACTCATATAACTTAAAGAACCAGGTTTCTCTTAACCCATGATGAACAGAGAATTTCTTCATCTATGAGATCTAACATTCTAAATGGACTGGAGAAGGGTATTTTGAACCTTCAACAATGAGGAGCGGAAGTTAATGATGACATTAAATCTTCTCAAGGTCCAATCATCGTATCAAATCATAATTGGGTGAAGAGATACCAACTGTTGCATCTTACTTTTTGCCACATACTTGGAATGAGAGGCCTCTTATTACCAACTGGTGTAAATGCAGTTTCATGCCATCAGGTGGGATAGAATATTAACAGATTCAAATCCAAAGGATTAGGAGGGGTAGGGGGAGAGAATGAGAAAAGAAGACCCTCACCTAAACACTTCAGTGAATAAATATCTTATCAGCTATCAACCAACAATATGCTCTAAAAGTGTGTTGAAATACTAGATGCTAAGGGCACCCTCAGCATCTATACCATATGCTTAGCTCCATTAATCTCAGATCAAAATCACAAAAGAGGAAACATTAAAAAAATAATAATATAAAAAAAAAAATCCATGACTCCACCCATTAATGAGAATTAAGAGACATCCTTTCATGGGCCCTCTTTAGTCTTACAAATAAACTAGCTATATTATTTTGAACTTCCATATCTAATTTATTTCTCCATAAATTTCGAGAGAATAATAAATAAATTGATCTAGACATGGAAATCCAAGTCCACTTGGAACATAATATTGAGAATACTCATTGAATGAGCAACTCCAAAATAAAATTTGGATCAAATCAATTTTAAAAAATCAAATATCCCTTAATATATAAGAAATATTCAACCAAAGAGAAATCACAATCATCAGCTCATGATTCATAAGATAATGTAAGTCAAAGACAATATCATTTCTTTCATGGTCATCTGACCCGAAGGTAGAGATATATTGTAGTCAATGTAGATCTTTCATTTTTGTTTTCCCCGTGACCATCAAGAGCACATGATTAGTTAGAGGTGGTTAGTGAATGGTACTATTATTACCAAATCATGACTCATGAGTCATGACTTTTGAGTAGCTGAGCGTCTTGGATTACGCGTTGTGAGAAGACAATAAAAGCAAGTATCATCCAAAAGCATTTTATTAAATAATTTCTCAATCAAAACAAAAGGTGGTCATTTTGCAGCAGATCTGACACCACTGCTTCTGGTTCCTATTCCTATCTTATCTTCCTCTTCTCCCCTGATCCAGTCCTTATCTTTGAAGCAAATTGGAAAAGGAAGAAGAGAGTAGAAGAATCTCCATGATATCAATCATGGAATTTATACATTCAAATGACGATATCAGAGATCTACGAAGAAACCCATCTGAATGAAAGAGGGATTGAGTTAGGAATTCGGGTACTCATGCATATTACAGACAAACGAATCGATATGACATGAGGCTGAATCTCAGTAGATTGGAGCAACAACGAAACAAGAACACAATCTTAACTAAATATATGAACCAAACCAATCACTTACAAATATAGTACCGTGAATTTTTACATAACTTCATGTTCTTTCTGCTCCTCTTTAAAAGATCTCTAGAGTAAGAACAATACCAATATCTCACCCCCATATATTATGTAAGACATATATAAGACTAATACAAATACCCAAAAAAGAAAGAAAATAAAGGAAAAAGTATGACTTGGTATACATTCTAAAAGAAGTGAAGGAACTGGGAACAAAGATAAAGCTGATGATGATGATGACAATAGCGGCTGTGATGATGAAGCTTTGCAAAACCTACCTGTTGGAGATGGGGTTTGGACCACTTGGGACTTCATGTTCACCATCTTCAAACTGCTTACTAGTAGAAGCTGATGAAAAGGAAGAAGTATTAGTAGCCTTGGTATGTTGTGGATGCAAATCCATGGTGGCTTGAGATGTAGTAGTAGTAGTGGCGTTGGTGGTGGTGGTGGTGGATGACTCTGAGAGAAGCCTTTCTGAGGGTAAAGAAGAAGCTATGGACATGATCATCCTTGACTGGTATGTAGGTTGAGCTAGGAGAAGAATGATGAAGAGAAGCCCAAGAAAGAGCAGGAAAGGTTGTGACCTGTGAGAACTTGCTTCGATTGATGTTGTAGTTGCTGCCATGCAATCAAGACCTAGAAACCACCCCCCAAGAGACCACAAGAGATCAATATCCATGAACCAGTTGGAACACCGAGGAGGCTATGAAGGAAAGAAGAAGAGAAGCTTCAACAAAAGTAGATGGAAAGGAAGTTTTGAAATTCGGACCGCATTTGTTGATGATAGGAACCAAGCACCAACTTAGCAACATGGACGTATATACAAATATGTTTTTATCAGATATCACAAGTCACTAGATTACCCCTATTCCTGCCTTTAAACAACAAGTGTATCCCTATCTTTGGGAAAATCCAAGGTTTGAAATTTGGTTGTATTGACTAATATGCCCAAATACTTGGTTAAAAGTTAAAAAGATTTCGATATTTCAACCCATATTATTATTACTTTAATCTTCGTAAGAAGAGTTTCCACGTCTAAGCTCTGATGCTACTTGTTGGGATTAAATGAAGGCATCTTTAAAAACTAGCCTTTAGGAAGAGGGTGTCCGATCTTTAATGCCTCTGTATTGAACTATTCACATTCGGTGTGGGATAATTACTTTCACGTGGAATCCAGTAATCGTTTCATCCATCGCACAAAACAGACAATGACAAGAAAAATTTTAAATTGTAGGAACTCTGTAGTCCTCACTCTAACCTCTTAAGTTAAGGGGCCACTAGGGGGGGGGGATCAGAGAAGAAGCTTATCCTAAATCTAGGTTCAAAATCTGTGATCATTTACTGATGAACCATTGAACCAACCTACTAATCAAAAGAAGAGGAAGTACAAGGGAGAAAATGAAGAAGAGGCAAGAAATAGAATGGTAGGGTAGGGGTATATAGGTCAAATCACAAGGCTAGTAAGGCAATGACTTAACCTATACCATAAAACAGGGTTGAAGACCTTGGGTAATCCTGTGATATAGGTAAAGAATATTGAAAGATATAAAGAAACCCAAGTGTATATTTGGAAAAGAAAGAGAGAAGAGAAGGAGTGGTAGCTTTTTTCTTGCTTGGCCGGTTGCCCAAGAAATCTCCCTTCTTTGACT
>NC_056566.1:10896600-10918557 GCF_013358625.1 Macadamia integrifolia
AGATATAAATTTGGATAACCCATGTGGTTGTGCAACTACCACAGCATGCAAAAAGCAATAATAACCAGCAAACAAATCAGAGATGTTAGAATTTGTAGGTACCTAGGAAGGTCTCTCTGTTGTTGCAGGAAAATTGAGCTTATCCTTCTCTAAGAGTAGGACCAGCTGAAGAACTAGCTACTGCACCTCTCTCCTTTTCAATGTGCAATAGTTCCAGTATATTTCCAAGTGCATTATCCACATCAGTGGGATCATCAAAAGGCTCAGCTACATACAAAGTAAAATAAGACACTAATTGACTAATTAAGACAATTAAAAATGAAAAATATACTGAATGAAAAATTACCTCTGAAGTCTATATCAAATATCTAATCCCGAAGGCATATTAATGCTTCAACATTGGTAGGTAGGAGTTTGCTCTGATATTTATCAATAACACGGCCCCCTGCGCTAAAAGCCGACTCTGAAGCAACTGTGGAAACTAGTATAGCCAAGACATCACGAGCCATTCGAGCCACATCCGGATACCTTGACCCATTTGCTTTCCAGAATGCCAACACATCATACTCATCATATTCATTATCATTGAATGGGACCTTGGGTTCATCTAGACATATATCCAATTGAGATTTATTTCCATTATCCATCTCAGCAAGCTTGGATACCATAAATTCCTATGAAAATTGAGAAATAGCCGAAATATGAATCATTAATAAGATTAGCAATGAATGTTGAAAACTTGTATTAAAAAATAAATCAAAATTACTATCAGAATGTAAATTTACTTACAAATCTTGTTCTAGATCTCCCAGGACGATGGGTAAGTGTAGGAACATCATAGTCACTTGGTTGCATACTCTTGTACTCATCAAACAATTGATATAAAGAATTCCTCACATTGTTGCACATTGTAGATGCATTTAAGTCCAGGTTGCAAAGCTTAGAAAATGCCCAAGTCACAAAACTAAGTTTATATCGAGGATCAAACACCAAAGCAATGGCCAAAATTGGACTATATTCACTCCAATATTTGTCAAATTTTTTCTTCATTTCCACTGCCATTGGCTTCATAAAGCTGAGCCCACGTGATACCTCTTCTAATAAACTTTTGTGAATCTCCCAAACATTTTCAAAATATAAATTTGCTGTGGGATACTTGAAACCAGAAAGCAAAACAGTAATTGCATAGAAGGGATACAAAAAACTCGTTAATCTCTCAATCTTCAACCATTGTTCAGAACTAGGACAAGTTTTAAAGTTGTCATCCACTAGTCCAAGGTTCTCAAATGCTTTACAATAAAATAATGCAAAATCAAGCATGAGATAGGTTGAGTTCCACCTTGTGGAGACATCAGCACGTAAGCCCTTACTACTTTGTAATCCCAATTGCTTACAAATTTCCAAGAATTTTACTTTTCTTGTATGTGATCCTTTCACATAGGCTATACTAGATCGCACCAACACCACAGAGTCATCTATGTGTTTCAGTCCATCTTGTACAATAAGATTGAGAATATGTGCACAACACCTATTATGAAAGTGTAATCCTCTACATAAAAGTGCATTTTTCAAATTCAAATTTTTCTTCAGTAAGTCAACAAAACAGAAATTAGTTGTGGCATTATCTAAAGTAATTGAAAACAATTTTCGATCAATACCCCAGTCAGACAAGATTTTTGAAACCATTTCACAAATATAGATGCCAGTGTGTGAAGGTGGCATGATGCAAAACTTTAACAACTTCTTATGCAACACCCAATCCTTATCAATGTAATGGGCAGTCAAAGCAATGTATCCATCATTAGTGATAGATGTCCATAAATCAATTGTCAAAGAAATCCTCCCAGGAAATGAATTAAGTAAATTCCTGATTCTAATGGACTCCAAATTGTATAACCTCAAAATATCCGACATTTGTGTGTTTCGAGCAATATGGGTATAGCCCGGAAAAAGGTATGTAATTAACTCTCTGAACTCCTCATACTCAACAAAAACTAAAGGTAACTCGTGTCTCACAATAAGCTTAGTAATTTTGTCCCGCATAAAATCTTGGTCAACTTTTTGGTCTCTTAACATCACTTTCCCTTCATTTATACCCAAAATAATTTGGGTTCTTGTGTTTCCTTTGTTTTCCCTTTTTGGGAAATGTAGAATATGTCTCCTAAGGCTTCCAGTTCCATTAATATTACTATCAGCCTTATAAACTTGCTTACATCTTTTGCATTTAGCTCGGTTCTTCCCATCATCAAAACCCTTCCCATCAATGATTGTGAACTCATCCCAAACTATACTCCTTCTTTTCCTTTTGGTAGTTGCATTTGTTTCAAGTGTTATGACACTTGAAGGTTCTGTTGATGGAATTCTAGGAATATATGGTCCATCATCAGACATAACATCAGCATCTGACCCACAATCGGGCTCATCTTCTATATTGATGGACATTTCTATAATTAATAAGAAAACATATGACGTGTTAATAAAATAAGAATACCAAGCATTACAAATTCAAAAATGAACTCTTTAAATTAGCCCTATATAATACACTATTGCATGCCGAAATTTGATTCAAAATCTCATATTTGAAGAAGTTGAAAAAACAGAAATAAGATTCAAAAATAAAATATGGAAGGATAAAATTGACTGAAATTTGAATCTTGTTTTAATAATTGATCAACCAAATAGATTGAAAATTTAGAGTGGTTTAATTGAATGATAAACATCTTTAAAATCCAACTAATGCAAGTATGCAACCCAACTCCTCACAAGCATACTCGGATACCCCATTTCAGTTCTATTATATCACCATTTACAGCTAACTTCATATTTACATGTTAACAACTCAGAGTCTCAGATATTTTATTCACAAAAGGGCCAAAAAAAATGAGATTATGAGAAGCTTGAATCAAAAGAGGATATACCTGGGGTCCTGGAGGCTGGAGTACCAGAGAAAGAGCTGAAATTTGTAGAGAGAGAACTTGAAGGTTGCAAGGGTCTCAAATCGGCTGTTAGAGGAGGGAAACATTAGTTCTCAATTAAAACACAAGCTTTACAGCTTTACCTGTCATCGCTGTCGATGTGCAAACCGTGCAATAATGAAGGAGTGATGTAATTTAAATAAAAATGAAGGGTAAAATAGTCAAGTGAAAATTTCTGACGCATCTTTGCAAATAATTTATACAATATACAAAAATAATTACCACATCTCTTAGGAATGTTGCATGGATGGATCAAAAAATTATCAGGAAAATTTTGTATCATCATTTTTAATTTATGAAATACCATATATATATATATATATATTCCTAAAATGGATCTAAATGCAAGCTTAAATATAACTTACATGTTGTTATATCAAAATCTTAACATAGACCTTCAGTGTTTATATGCACCAAACTGAATTGGAAAGTTCTATATTATGATATTAAGGGGGAAAACAAAGTAATATTGATCAATTCAGTCCTTCAATCCCCTCATTTCAATCAATCAGTAATACAGAAGATTACTTTTCTTTGCTTTCAGTAAACATCTAACAGCACTACTTCCATTTGTACTTCTACCCTAAAATTCAATCTCTAATCTACAAAGAACTTCTCCTCCAGGTTCTTTTATAAACCAAGTTCCACTACAGGTCAGCACTCAGCAGTATTCTATTCATGAAAACATAGCAAACCAACCAAAAAAAGAAGGAAATCTCTCTAGTGAATAATGTTTCTTGAATCAAGTAAGAATGGAAGAAAACTATTAACATGATAGAGTCTAATCACGAGTGGATAGCAGCTTTAACAGTAAAAATCCTTACCTACCATCTCCACATAGGTTCCCAAAGAAATGAAATAGAACGGGCCATAGTAAAAGAAAAACAAATGGAAAATCCAACCTGGTTCAAAAGAGATTTCTGCTAGTTGCCAACATCCTAGGTTCTGGATCAAGTTTTAAGAAAATGATTTTTGCTTATTATGAAACTCCTTGAAACTGCAATAACTCTTCATGTAATAATCTTTGTGCCTCGTCACTTGATACTGGAAAGTACGAATTTGATGAATTCCAATTCAGATGTCACGGTTTGGCAACCAGCGTGCTTCGAACTTTACCACTGCAACTTCAAGTCTTCAAGTTTAGGCATGCGGTCAAGCCGTCAGGGTCAGGATGGTAGCAAGCCAACCCAATCTTAAGCACCGCCTCCGTGTCTTCCACCTTGTACTCCCCTGCAATCCTCGAGTCAGGGGCTTCGATGAGCCTCCCTTTCGTTGTTTCGCATAAAGCTCTTTCATGGTTTCACTTTCACCCAATCGGTCAATCGATCAGCAGCGGCTCATCATCAGACAACGTTTCAATGGGTCTCCGCCCGCACGCCACCTCCAGCACAAACACCCCATAACTGTACACATCGCTTGCCATCGTCGGAGCTATTACGTTCGCCAACTCCGGCGCTAGGGCCCATGGCTATAACCACTGCCCGTTGGCCACTGTTGCTCACTCCGACACTCCGTCACGACGTCACTAACCTAGGTTTTCATTCTTTTGAAAAATTAGGGTTTTGAAAGGTTGAAGTTGAAATTTTGAATTTGTAATTTTGTATTAGGGGTTAAACGGTGGGCTCGGGTCGGTATGGATTGGTTCCGGTTTTAGTGCATATTTTTGACTTTTTCGGTGGCCCAACGGGCTAACCCAAATCGAACTGGGACCGGATTCAATTTAATATACAAACCGAAACCGGCCCAATAAGCCACCGGTTCGGTTTGGATCAGGCTTAATCGGTTCGGTCCGGTCCGGTCCGGTTTAGATATTGACACCCCTAACGCAAGTGCTTGTAATCATGGCCTTGGTCCCTTGGCTTTAGGCCTCAGCCATGTCTCCTGGCAGGCTCCCCTTCTGGACGAGCTCTCGGGTAACCCGCTCAATGGAAAGTGTCTCGCCCTCCTTAATGGACCACCAAGGGACGAACCCAACTTCGGCTCGAGAATGATTGGCTCTCGGGCTTCGAAAGTTGACACCAGGGGAGGAGGCCCTTGGAGGGGATGTGCCCCATCTTGGGGCCTCGAGTGCCTGAATGGCCTCAGCGGTGGGGCCTTTAGATCTAGGCTTCTTCTTTGGGAGGGCATCAGAAGTCGAAGCCCCTCTTTTCTTGTCGTTCTTCAGCTGCCTCTGTTGGGCGTCATGGGCCCTGGCTTCCTTCAGCTGGGCCTGTCTTTCGACTGCGGTCGCTCTGGCTTCTTCTCTCAAAATTTACATTGCAAAAAAGATGGTCAAGATTAGTATGACAATGCTAAATCCGAAGCAAAAATAGTGGCAAACCTAGGACTCACCCGGGCTAAGCCTGAACAGGAACAGAAAGGCATCCGACTGGAGGCTACTGGACTCGACAGGCCAACGAAGTGTCTTGTCCTTAGCCATCGACAATGACTCTACATCTGTCCTGAAGAGGGTAGGTGCAGAGTTCACGTCCTTCAGGTCTGGGATGTCCCAAGTATTACCGAAGGGGAACCCTTCGGACACCCTCATAAAAAAGAACTTCAACTTCCAACTGTATATCAAGGATGGGTATCGATTCAGAAATCAGAGGTCTTTTCTAAGGTAGATGTAGTACCAGCCTGAGTCCCCCTTGCTGGAACCGAGAGACATACAATTGAGGAAGAGAGGAAGGGAGAGCGGTCTCCCCATCCGAGAGAAGACGACGAAACTGAGGACTTACCACCACCCGTTTGAGGTCAGCTAGGCTGGAGAGATGCCATAGTGCTGAAACACCTGGCTAAAGAAGGGGTGAAGAGGGAGCCAAAACCTAGCCTTGAAGGCATCCCGGAAGCAAAGCTCTTCAGGATTTCGGTAGCTCGCCTTATCTTCGGGCCTTGGTATCCGAAGGATAAACTCGTTCGGGATACTATATGACGCGCGGAGCTCCATTAGCTCCTCCTCGGTCATGGTCAACACTTTATTCCTGGCTTCGACCTCCAGGGACTCGTTTTCCTGGGCCCTGGAGTCAAGAAGCCCCTCCCTAATACCTCCACCACTTAGGTCACTGGTGGTAGAGGACAAGGAGGCATCTGAAGATGTGGATGTGGAGGACGAGTCCGAAGACATCCCTCGGACCTGATCAGGACTCCTATGCCTAGAAATCGTACCCTCGGATGACAAGGGGCAACTACGTAAAGAGCTAGACATAACTTACTTCTCAATGACTCTAGCCGAACCGAAGATCAGAGGGCAGTTAAGGACGAAGGACGAAGGGTCAGAGAAATGAGTAGAAGATGACAAAATGAGAGAAAGTGACACTATTTGTAGGCAACAGTGCGTCGACAAACTCCCCAGCCTCATTAAATGTAATACACGTCATCTACACGAGATTCCTGAAGTACACTCAAGCGAAAGCACACGAGCGTAGTACGGCACCCGAATTCGAGCAGACCTGATTGAAGGTCACTACCTCGGAAGGGAGCTCAAGCTAAGGCCGAGTGGACCTAGCCGAAGGTCTCAATCTTGGTAGGGGGCTCAGGAAAAGGCTGAGTGAACCTGACCAAAGGTCTCAACCTTGGAAGGGAGCTCAGGAAAATGCAGACTAGACCTAGCCGAAGGCGACAACCTCAGAAGGGAGCTCAGGCTAAGGCCGAGTGGACCTGGCCAAAGGTCTCAACCTCGGTAGGGGGCTCAGGTAAAGGCCGAGTGAACCTGACCAAAAGTCACAACCTCAGAAGGGAACTCAGGCCAAGGCCAAGTGAACTTGACCGAAGGTCACTACCTCAGAAGGGAGCTCAGGCTATGGCTGAGTGGACCTAGCCAAAGGTCTCAACCTCGGTAGGGAGCTCAGGTAAAGGCCAAGTGAACTTGACCGAAGGTCACAACCTTGGAAGGGAACTCAGGCCAAGGCCAAGTGAACCTGACCGAAGGTCACTACCTCAGAAGGGGGCTCAGGCCAAGGCCGAGTGAACTTGATTGAAGGTCACAACCTTGGAAGGGAACTCAGGCCAAGGCCATTTGAACCTGACAGAAGGTCACTACCTAGGAAGGGGGCTCAGGCCAAGGCCGAGTGAACCTGACTGAAGCTCTCAACCTCGGACAAGGACTCAGGCTAAGGCCAAGTAAACTTGACCGAAGGTCATTACCTCGGTAGGGAACTCAAGCCAAGGCCGAGTGAACTTGACCGAAGGTCACTACCGCGGTAAGGGTCTCAGCCAAAGGCCAAGTAGACCTGATCGAAGGTCAACCTCGAAAAGGAGCTCAGGCCAAGGCTGAGTGAACCTAACTAAAGGTTAGAACCTCGGTTGGTGGCTTAGGCCAAGACCGAGCATAACTAATCAAAGGTCGTGTTTTCAAGATGATTGCCGAAACCGAAGGCTGAAGGGGCACTCAAAAGATAAATTAAGTAGTTACGTCCACTGAAAGAGAGTCCTAGTGGAAGTAAGGGGGTTGCTGATACGGCAGAATTTGTCACCAATAAAGTGAAGACACGTGGCATCCGAGGGAGGGACGCGTGTCGCCCATCCGATAGAGGCCGCAAGGATTCAAACCACGTGAGAAGAAGATGCCCGAGGGGGGTTCCTGAAATCCTAGACCGAGAAACCCTATAAGGGGAAACCCGAAAGAAACCTGGGAGAGGTACGCCGACATCCACCATTACTCTTGTAAAAACACTATTGTGCCGGTCACTAACTTGGGCATCGGAGGACTAATCCCGGAGATACCTCCGGGCTTCTACCTTCTATGCTTGTGCAGGGTCGGCTCATATAGACTTTCGGCAATAACACATACCTTGTACATCTCTTTTATGTATAGCAAGTAGGACTCGCACATAGCTGAGGGAGTATACACTATACTTCCCTAATTAACATAATATTTTTAGTTTCTCTTAACTCTTGTTGAAGAGAAATCTCTTCATCAATGGGATCTAATCCTCTGATTGGACTAGAGAAAAGGTATTTCAGACTTTCAACAATAAGGGTTGTGAGATAATGATGACATTACATCTTCCCAAAGTCTAATCATAGCATCCTAATCACCATGGGTGAAGAGATACCAATTGTTGCAGCTAACTTCTTATTGAGGGGTCCTTATTACCAACTGGTGAAAGAGACTAGAAGCTTTCAAGTCCTCTTTTTTCTAAACTTTTTTTAAGGATGTTATACATAATCCATGGACTTGGGCACCCTACAAAGCCACTTAGTTCTTGTTGTGCTCTTCCCTCTCTCATATCTTTACTACTTGGTTGGTCAATTTCTCAACAATTCTAGATGACAAAAAAGAACAATGTTACCCATTCATGGGTTGCCCAGACGATTAGGACAAATTGGGATTGTATGCATAGGCGCACAGTCTCAGGTTTGATTCCCCATCTATGTATTTACGATTTAAGTGGAGACCATGGCGGTGGATTGCTGGGCTAGTCTCCTCGAGGATTAGTTAAGATGCGCGTAAGCTGGCCCGGACACCTTATGTCACACCCCGTTCACACAGAACCAGGCCAGTGACCGGGTTAACACTGGTTAACCCAAACCTGCTAGGATCATCTGATACAGTATTCCACCACAGTATACTCACAACTAAGAAAGTGCTTGTCAGTTTAGCGGAAGACTTGGTTTACGTGTGAATATTCCCATAATACTTGATACCCAATTTGTAATACAATAGTTAAGTACATGTGGGCCCGAAGGCATGATATTTACACAAAAAGAATACAATTTACATATCAAGTACTCAAAAGGAATCATCAAAAATCAGATAGCACAACTCAGCTCAGTATCAAATGTAGAGCTCAGCTCGGTATCAGAACTGCGGTCCCGCAGCACAGCCCTTGCACGAGCTATCCATGCCGTGCTCTGATTCTTCAGGGACCCATCAATCCTCTTCAGGGAACTCAACTGTGGGACCCGACCCGTGCTCTTCAGATGAATGACCTGCAAAATCATCTAAAAGAGGTGCACACGTGGGATGAGCTCACTAGCTCATCAAGTGGAAAGAAGGACCACGCAGCAGTCCATACAACAATTCACAACTATATGCACTATATGCTATACAATTCATTTAAATCACATCCACCTAAACAACATTATTAAGTCCTTGGTTTAGTGCTACTATAACCACAATGCGCGTATACTCCGGGTACGAGCCCCGAACTCCATCCCGCGATACGCCCATAGGGCTATCGGATAAGGCCCACCGTGAGTACTCGAAAAGAAAAAGATGTCGACCACCGGCTCTCAACATAAAGTAAATGACAGAATTTAAAGGTGCTGACTCCAATAATTTAAAAGCAGTATGATTGACCCTCTTGAATATACCATCGGGGTTACCGACTGTCCTAATGACTAGCCAGACGTATGTCTAACCGCCACAGTGACCCGACAACCGCGACCACTGCTTCCCCCCAAATGGTAACCCAACACCTTAACCCCTATTGGGAAGGGTCGTAGCACGGGAAGATGATAATCCTAAACTGCATGCTCCTATATGACAATAGTACGATTGCATAGTGCCACCACGTCCCATATCACAGGCCACTAATGCACTCGTTTCCAAGCTGACTACGGCATCTAGTCTATTAATGCATCATGCACAATGATGTCAACATTCATCACATAAGCATATCATCACTTGGCATTTAGAAAATAAACACAACACCCATGGCATAACAATATGAGGATGACAAATCTACATAGCATTTTCATGATGACATGGCTAGTCTAGATAAAATTAAATGAATGCCAAACAAGCCCTGAAATAAGGCCAAACGTCCTCTCCCCACTTACCTGTAGTGTACAAGGACTCACGCTAGGTACGGGTGAGATCCGGTGCGAGAAGCGTAAGATTTGGTGAACCTATCATGAGTGAGCGGGGTTAGCATTTCACCACTTTGGGATCAAATTAACAAGATCCAATGACAAAATCATGTTTAGAATCCTAAACAAAGGTCGCACGTCCGTTTTGGGTCCAATCGGACGTAAAAATTACGTTGGGAGCCTCTCGGGTGGGTCGGACAGCCCACCTATCTGACCCACCAGTCAGACCCACCGGTCCTGACCGGCTCGTAGGTCGGCCCACTGGTTGGTCCATCGGTCTGGCCCTCCGATCTGGCTCGAGGGTCCTACTAAGATCGGCGGGCAGGTTAGCCTGCCAATCTAGCCTGCCGGTTGGCCCGAGGGTCTGCCCTCTCAAGCAGGTGCCCTCAGGCAGGCCAAATGGCCCACCGGTCTTGGCGGAAAAATACCATTTTCACCTGAAACCTACTCCAACCTTTGGGGAATCAAATGGGGCTCTTCTAAATCCATTCTCCACACATTTAAGGTCTCATAAGGTGGTTCTAACCTAGATCTAGGTTAGATTTAAGGAATGGAAAGCCATCTTACCTTCTTTGCTCAAGAACTCCTTCAAAACCCCAAAATCACTTCAAATCAACAATGCTTCTCCAACCTTGTAAACACTTCTTCAAATCCTTCAAAATCAACACAAAGATCATCTATTAAACCTTAGATTCATCATCTCAAGGGAGATTTACAAGACCTCAAGAAACCCTACCCAAATCAAGGGTTTTACTTGGGTATGGTGAAAGTTTAAGGAACCTAGCCTTTGCTCACCTCTAAACGTAGATCTAGTGTTGGAGATCACTCTTCCGGCGTCGGAATGGGAAGATCAAGCCTCGGCGCCGCTGAAATCCATCTCTTCTTTCTCTTCCTTCTCTTCTCCTCTTCTTTCCCTTCTTTTCTCTCTCCTCTTTACTCTTCTCACCAACGTCCGAGTGTCATAAATGAGAAAAGAAAAAGGAAAACATAAATGCTATATATACTTCTTAAAATAACTAAGTACTCACATGGGTGGGTCACTCAGGTGGGTGGATGCGCCCACCTGTGACCTCCCACCTGAGGGCCAAAGCTTGGCCAACAAGTGGGATTTTGACAGAATTCGGCCCTCGGCACGAATCTCACTCTTGGTATAAGATGTAATATACGTATGCGCCTTAAGGTACGGCTACATACCTGCTTTATCCGTACATGGCCTTATGATATGTGCATGTACACGGCTTGGGTACACCCGTCTCCTCTGGCACTGGCTCGAACTTGTTGGGCCAGCCGGTGTTTAAGGTCACCCTTGCCATCATGGTCCATAAGGAACCCGCCTTAACTCTCTCCGGTTCGGGTCCTACATGGTTAAACCGGGTCAACCGTGTAATCAGACCGGGTTTAAGAAGTAAGGTATTACACCTTAGTTAACCAAAAGAAAGAAAAAAAGAACAATGGTGATCACATAAAATTGTATATTTCCTTTATTCAATTCCAATATCCATGGTCTAGATGACAGAAAATCCAATTTGATCATCAAACCACAAGTTAAATATGGTAATCAACCATATAAAACATGCAAAGTTTTCTTCAACTCGTTCATTTTGCATTGATGTCAATCTTCATTCCCTTATTGCACTGCCCCGGGAAACTACTGATGAAATAGTTATGTCCTGCTATCACTGCAATCGAATCATGTCCACTGGTGAAGATCTTAGAACCTTGTGGGGAAACTTCACAATCATTGTAGCCATGGATGTCTACGTTCACCACATTATGCACTGACGGATTATAGTTGAAGACTAAATCACAAGTATACACATCAATTTAGTAATCTAAACATAATAAAAAAATTAAAGTAGAAAGAGACAATGTGGTTAGGTTTATGTTATCCTACCAAGTATGTCACCCGCAGTGAATGTCTTCCCAGTAGGCCAGTCCCTAACATTGAAATCCCATCCTGAACTATCACCAACAGTGTAGGTAGCAGCACATGCAATGTTGATTGAGATATGGATGCAAAATAGAAAAGCCATTGTGGTTACTACAGCTTGGTTAGGATTGACTCGTCCATGGAGAGCCATTGTACCACTTAACTGGGAAAGGAGATGGAAAACTATTGTCTTTGTTGGGAGCCTTGGGACTCTAAGTTGAAGAAAATATTATAGAATTGATTGCCTAATATAAAAATTTTGGGTAGCACTTGAAAGGAAACTTGATTATGACCTTGTAAACATCATTTATGTTGAGTGCCTTATATTGAAAGATTTTGGGGATTTTTTTTTTTTGGAAAAGATCTTTTGGGATTTATAAAGATTTTGGGAACTTTTGAAGGGAAACTTAATTATAAAGTTATAAATATCAATAAATGAAGATTCATGTCACCTAATGGGGGTGCAAGCTTGGTCTTATCGGCCCAAATCCGCCCTAGGCCCAAAAAAGGCTTAGGTTGAGATACCCTAGCCCTGAGGACAGGTCAAAGTTGGGAGTTTTTAGCCCTGAGTTAGGAATGGACCAAGTTAGTGTTGAAGACTAGGGCTAGGCTGGGAGGCCTTGAGCTAAGGCCCAGCCCGGCCAAGCCCGACCACATATTCTTCTTCTCCTTCTCCTTCTCCTTCCTCTTTT
The DNA here is from genome assembly GCF_013358625.1 of Macadamia integrifolia. Lineage (NCBI taxonomy): Eukaryota > Viridiplantae > Streptophyta > Magnoliopsida > Proteales > Proteaceae > Macadamia > Macadamia integrifolia. The sequence continues at coordinate 10,908,990 of NC_056566.1, forward strand.
TTCTTGCTATTCTTTGTTCTCCTTCTTCTTTCCCTTTGTTCTTCTTCTTCTTTTTCTCCTTGACCCATCCTGGACCAACCCCTTCAGGCTACAGGGTTGGATTTTTTAGGCCCTGAATCAAGGACGAGTTGGGCCTAGAAGTATCTAAGGGGGTGTTTGGTTCGGTAAATCAAATGGTGTTTGTATCAAATATGAATGTCAATCTTTTGATAGACATTCTTCTGAATTGTTTCTTTCTGAAAAATCGTTTGGTTGCCTTAAGGCTAGTACATATTTCTCGCGGGTTGAGATATTGACTTCTGTAGAGAACATCTTTCCGCTTTCTCCTTTTATACTAGGTGGTAAAAAGGTTGCTCAAATCTGAGTTTAAGTGTTGAGGTAAACTTAGATTTGGAACACATCCTTTGTAATATGGTCATTCATTGGAAGTAGGATGCTCACTTATGAGGGTCATCCTAGTGGAACCAAACAACTCCAAAAATTAAGAATTATCATTCTAAAGAATGTCATCCCAAAGATTTACTGAACCAAACACCCCCTAAGGGACTCAGTGTTGGACTGAGGTTTTCAAAATCTTGGCCTAACCAGACTCTATTGCAGCCTTATCATCACCTAAAAGCACATAGTCTCTTCTTTCTTTTTTTTTTTTTTTTTTTTTTTGGGTGGTGGGGGGGGGGGGGTGGGGTGGGGAGTGTTGCATATAGTCTAATTTTGTGAGCAAATCTATCTTATTGATTTTAAGAATTGACATTTTTAACTGATTAATTGCCTTTTATATAGATTTCTAGGAAACTAATACAGTCATGCTAGTGTTGGGTCAAGTGTGAAAATACGAAAAAGAAATCAAACAAACAATCTCATACAAACATGAGGAATCTAATGTATTTTTTTCTCATACCCTATTGTGGTGACCCCATAGGGGACCTAAATACTTACAGTTTTGGGCCATTCCTTTACATTGTGTTTGTATAATAGACATTAAATTTTTTTGTAGATAATTAATTTGCATCATCATCATCATGTTTGAAGTGAAATCTTTTGACAAGGGTGTCCCCTGTTGTGCCTTAAACCCCTCCTCCCCCCCCCCCCCCCCCCCCCAAAAAAAAAGCACAGCACTCTAAGATCTACTGATCCCCACTTCCCACATATACATGGCCATCATTGTACATATACTTCACGGTTTCGTATACACTTGTGGCATAGTTAAGTGATCCATTATGGAGTTTTGAGTCGCCCACAATGAAACCACACCCTTCAAGGTAAAGTGTGAAGTATAGACTTTACACATAATGGTGTTGCAACTCTTTATTTTCTCCCACTCTTTTGCTTGTCCTCAACCTATGGATGGCATCAACCAGTACTACAAATCACGTGGTGAAGGCCACAACAACTCCTATTTATACTCCTGAATGGCTTAAAGGTCAAAGGAGTCGTTCGCAACATACCTTATAACTCCACTCCTCTCTAGCTACACCTTCTCTTTTCCATCTTAGCGACGCATGGATGAGTGTGTTGCCGAGTAACGTGAGTTGACAACAATTACAACCACAAGCATATTCCTTTACTCAACAACATAGAACACAATGGTATGATATTTTTCTTATTTTGTGATTTGAGTCAAACATTTATACCATATAGATGTATGTTCTCTAGGGAACCTTGGGCACTCGAAGGGATTGCATCTAATTTTTGGGCAGAGTTTGTGGCATTTGATGAAAAGATCAAAATTGTGATGAGCTTGAATTTGAATTCGATTTGCATTGAAGGTGACTCTCAGTCAATGATTTTTTTACATTAGAAATATTTATATTCCTTTGTGCTTTCGTCAGAGATTGCTCTGTCACAAAGGTTATTTGGATCATATATCATGGACAATTAATAACCAATGTTATAAGGAAGCCAACACCGTTACTGATGGCTAGGTGAAGCATGCGGCAGCCACAAGATCTTCTATTGTTTGGAATGAGCCTCTAAAATTTTCTTTGGAAAAATTTTAGATGCGTAAGGCCCCCCTCAATTCAGATTTAGTTGAAGTTTGATTTAATCAAATTTTCTGCCTGATTTTGGTTGTTTGCATTTTCTGCTGATGGCCATGCCGAAGGTGGATAGCAATCTGAATTTTCTTGTTTCTTTTGGTTGAAAATATTGTAATTCTTTCATAATAATATTCTGTTGATGATCTTTAACAAAAACAAATAATAAGAAGAAAAATTGTTCTTGATTTGTATGAATGTTTTTAATTGAATGAGGGAAAAAAGAAAAAATTAATCTTCAAAATTAATCTTTATACGGATTGACATTACCATACCCCCTACATTTGGTAGTCATTAACTTCATATAAGGATCATAATTTTTTTTTTTCTGGGTAGAGGATCATAATTTGTTACAAGCTCTTCTTTTCTAGGGTTCTAGGGTGGGGTTCTAAAAATCCATTCAAGTAAGTCTATAGAGATCATCCATTCATGCCATGCATCCATCGTTTCTATGGTTACTTCTTAAACGGTGAGGTCCCCTCTATACGCCGGAGCCTTTCCCTCATTTAATCAATGTTATTGGTAACTTGTATAGTTCACATCGACATAGAGATTGTCTAGTTTGGCAAATCTCACTTTTTAAGTAGAGAATATTATTGCATCAATTATGCATCAAAATTTTTAAAGGTAGTAAAGGCAAGTGAGGGAATTCTAAACCATATAATGTTGTAATAGACAAACATATTGGTATAGAAAATCTCCAAAGCAACTAGTCATGGTTGGATGGAAAGAAAATACACTATACTTCCCTAATTAACATACTATTTTTTTTTTCAGCAAATCAGTTGTGCCGCGTCCATGAGGTAGCTTCTTTAAAGTATGACTCATATAACTTAAAGAACCAGGTTTCTCTTAACCCATGATGAAGAGAGAATTTCTTCATCTATGAGATCTAACATTCTAAATGGACTGGAGAAGGGTATTTTGAACCTTCAACAATGAGGAGCGGAAGTTAATGATGACATTAAATCTTCTCAAGGTCCAATCATCGTATCAAATCATAATTGGGTGAAGAGATACCAACTGTTGCATCTTACTTTTTGCCACATACTTGGAATGAGAGGCCACTTATTACCAACTGGTGTAAATGCAGTTTCATGCCATCAGGTGGGATAGAATATTAACAGATTCAAATCCAAAGGATTAGGAGGGGTAGGGGGAGAGAATGAGAAAAGAAGACCCTCACCTAAACACTTCAGTGAATAAATATCTTATCAGCTATCAACCAACAATATGCTCTAAAAGTGTATTGAAATACTAGATGCTAAGGGCACCCTCAGCATCTATACCATATGCTTAGCTCCATTAATCTCAGATCAAAATCACAAAAGAGGAAACATTAAAAAAATAATAATAATAATAATAAAAAAATCCATGACTCCACCCATTAATGAGAATTAAGAGACATCCTTTCATGAGCTCTCTTTGGTCTTACAAATAAACTAGCTATATTATTTTGAACTTCCATATCTAATTTATTTCTCCATAAATTTCGAGAGAATAATTAATAAATTGATCTAGACATGGAAATCCAAGTCCACTTGGAATATAATATTGAGAATACTCATTGAATGAGCAACTCCAAAATAAAATTTGGATCAAATCAATTTTATATCCCTTAATATATAAGAAATATTCAACCAAAGAGAAATCACAATCATCAGCTCATGATTCATAAGATAATGTAAGTCAAAGACAATATCATTTCTTTCATGGTCATCTGACCCGAAGGTAGAGATATATTGTAGTCAATGTAGATCTTTCATTTTTGTTTTCCCCGTGACCATCAAGAGCACATGATTAGTTAGAGGTGGTTAGTGAATGGTACTATTATTACCAAATCATGACTCATGAGTCATGACTTTTGAGTAGCTGAGCGTCTTGGATTACGCGTTGTGAGAAGACAATAAAAGCAAGTATCATCCAAAAGCATTTTATTAAATAATTTCTCAATCAAAACAAAAGGTGGTCATTTTGCAGCAGATCTGACACCACTGCTTCTGGTTCCTATTCCTATCTTATCTTCCTCTTCTCCCCTGATCCACTCCTTATCTTTGAAGCAAATTGGAAAAGGAAGAAGAGAGTAGAAGAATCTCCATGATATCAATCATGGAATTTATACATTCAAATGACGATATCAGAGATCTATGAAGAAACCCATCTGAATGAAAGAGGGATTGAGTTAGAAATTCGGGTACTCATACATATTACAGACAAACGAATCGATATGACATGAGGCTGAATCTCAGTAGATTGGAGCAACAACGAAACAAGAACACAATCTTAACTAAATATATGAACCAAACCAATCACTTACAAATATAGTACCGTGAATTTTTACATAACTTCATGTTCTTTCTGCTCCTCTTTAAAAGATCTCTAGAGTAAGAACAATACCAATATCTCACCCCCATATATTATGTAAGACATATATAAGACTAATACAAATACCCAAAAAAGAAAGAAAATAAAGGAAAAAGTATGACTTGGTATACATTCTAAAAGAAGTGAAGGAACTGGGAACAAAGATAAAGCTGATGATGATGATGACAATAGCGGCTGTGATGATGAAGCTTTGCAAAACCTACCTGTTGGAGATGGGGTTTGGACCACTTGGGACTTCATGTTCACCATCTTCAAACTGCTTACTAGTAGAAGCTGATGAAAAGGAAGAAGTATTAGTAGCCTTGGTATGTTGTGGATGCAAATCCATGGTGGCTTGAGATGTAGTAGTAGTAGTGGCGTTGGTGGTGGTGGTGGTGGATGACTCTGAGAGAAGCCTTTCTGAGGGTAAAGAAGAAGCTATGGACATGATCATCCTTGACTGGTATGTAGGTTGAGCTAGGAGAAGAATGATGAAGAGAAGCCCAAGAAAGAGCAGGAAAGGTTGTGACCTGTGAGAACTTGCTTCGATTGATGTTGTAGTTGCTGCCATGCAATCAAGACCTAGAAACCACCCCCCAAGAGACCACAAGAGATCAATATCCATGAACCAGTTGGAACACCGAGGAGGCTATGAAGGAAAGAAGAAGAGAAGCTTCAACAAAAGTAGATGGAAAGGAAGTTTTGAAATTCGGACCGCATTTGTTGATGATAGGAACCAAGCACCAACTTAGCAACATGGACGTATATACAAATATGTTTTTATCAGATATCACAAGTCACTAGATTACCCCTATTCCTGCCTTTAAACAACAAGTGTATCCCTATCTTTGGGAAAATCCAAGGTTTGAAATTTGGTTGTATTGACTAATATGCCCAAATACTTGGTTAAAAGTTAAAAAGATTTCGATATTTCAACCCATATTATTATTACTTTAATCTTCGTAAGAAGAGTTTCCACGTCTCAGCTCTTATGCTACTTGTTGGGATTAAATGAAGGCATCTTTAAAAACTAGCCTTTAGGAAGAGGGTGTCCGATCTTTAATGCCTCTGTATTGAACTATTCACATTCGGTGTGAGATAATTACTTTCACGTGGAATCCAGTAATCGTTTCATCCATCGCACAAAACAGACAATGACAAGAAAAATTTTAAATTGTAGGAACTCTGTAGTCCTCACTCTAACCTCTTAAGTTAAGGGGCCACTAGGGGGGGGGGATCAGAGAAGAAGCTTATCCTAAATCTAGGTTCAAAATCTGTGATCATTTACTGATGAACCATTGAACCAACCTACTAATCAAAAGAAGAGGAAGTACAAGGGAGAAAATGAAGAAGAGGCAAGAAATAGAATGGTAGGGTAGGGGTATATAGGTCAAATCACAAGGCTAGTAAGGCAATGACTTAACCTATACCATAAAACAGGGTTGAAGACCTTGGGTAATCCTGTGATATAGGTAAAGAATATTGAAAGATATAAAGAAACCCAAGTGTATATTTGGAAAAGAAAGAGAGAAGAGAAGGAGTGGTAGCTTTTTTCTTGCTTGGCCGGTTGCCCAAGAAATCTCCCTTCTTTGACTTTAGAGAACCCTAAGTAGGAAAACAGATTCATGGCGGTGTTTGTTATATTTTGGCTTTGCTTTTTGGAGGAGAAAATGAGAAAATTAATACACAGAAAGCAAAGCAAAGCATCGTATTCTCTCTATCAGGCTATCACTGCTACCCTTCTTTTTTTGTGTGAAGGCATAGGGCATGTCTCCATGGTGGGTTGCATGCGTCCCCACCACCTTTGGTAATTTGTTCAAGACAAAGGCTGTACGTTAAGGGCTTTTTTGTCATTTCGTGACAGTGGTTCTTTAGCCTTTTCCCTTTTCCTTTTAAAGGCTTATGGTGCTTTATATGCATTATTAACCTTATATGCATTATTAACCTGTCCACTGCCCATACATGGACAGTGGACTGTGATACACAATGTGTAGTAACTCTGTGAAAGACATAAGTACCCTTATTATTGAAAAATTAAAATTTTGATAATTTATTATCAATGTTCTCTCTGATATGATGCAGTGCATAGGGCCAGGAAATTTCACTGTTAACAACCCATAAAAAGAGAACAAAAAAAAATCCTTCATTAGTTAATAGAATTTTAAATAAATGAATAAAAATTGGGAAATTGTGTAGTTCTCTTGTTCATAATTTTTTTTTCTTTGCTCTTCTGAAAATGTGGGTCAATATGGATGATACGTTTTCATGACACCCATTGGTTTGATGTGTCGATTATTTCTCACACTAGCAACACGTGTGAGTAACTCTTTTCCCATGAAATTGTGGAAAAAAATCCTTAGCTGGTCCATATACCTCTATGCCTAGACAAAAGGGTTGCGAAAAGATTACCCTATCCCCTGGTTGAATACTTGTATGCCTCCTTTGATTGCCTCCACATTAATCAGTGACCTACATGTGACCAAGTAGCGATCCCCAACCCAAAAGGTATTCTCTATTTTTCCCTATGCATTAATAAAAGTTTATTTTATTTTATTTATTATTTTTATTATTTTTTTTCTTATGTGCAGTGGGTTAATAAAAGTTAGGGAGAGCATTCTCCATATGCCTCTTAAGTTTATCCCTCTCTTCAAGGGCAGATATGTTATTTCATAAGAGATGTGAGAGAGAGAGAGAGAGAGAGATGAGACGAGATGCTGGTAGAGCCTATGCTCCCTCCACAGACAAATTTTCTTAGATAGAAACATCATAAATTTTATTTTATTCAGTCCATCCAATCTCCCATGTGGTAGTGCATGGTAGATATAGGTGTACAAATAAAAAGGGAGAAAGAACAGTCCCTGGTCATGCAGCCAATGCTTCAAGGGGCACACATGGGCATCAACAGGGTATAGATTTTTAAATGTCACAAGGTTGGGAGCATCATTACGCCACCCTTTGCGTCTGAGTACAAAGGTGCGCGACCAATGAACCAGTGCTCATTTCACCAATAAAAAAATTACTAAAGCACGAGTCCAAGCTAGAAACCCATGACGATAAAAGAATCATGCATGTTAAGATAGTACCCATAAGATGATAAAATTGCAATTAATCTTAAACCAATCTATCAAACCTCCCATTTCATATGGGTTTGGGTTAACCTCCCGGTTCATATGGATTTGGATTGGCTGATCACACTTGGTTTAATTTTGGATTATGTAAGCTCAAATTGTGGATTTCCCAACATGACCTTAGAAAATTTTCCAACAACCCTGTCTCCCGGTCCTTCCCTTTCTAAAAGTCCAGGAGACTTAACCAGCCCATTAATTTCTTTCCACGTTAGAGACTTAGAGGGTCAATTGACCTGAACCCGTTTCACAATCGGGTCAATGCACATTTCAAAATATTACATGACCCGAGTCCATTGTCATTCCCAAACCCTTAAAAGTCATTAAAAATATAATGATATTAAAAAGTCAATTTTCAAACTAGCAGGGTTTTCAGCTTTGCTTGCAAATATTTTTGGTTTGAAAGAAGAAAGTTGGTGAGTGGTTAGTTGCTAGCTAGGGTGGAAAAGATTTTTTGTTTTTTTGTGCATTTTTGTTTTTTGTGGGAGGGGATATATTCTTGTCATCATAACCCAAGGAATAAGGATTGATGTTCTCTAAATATTGCTTTTTTTTTTCCCCAAAAGCCCTACTTTTATGATTCACATTGTCAACCTAATGACCTAACCATTTAAGTAGGAAATTAACCATTCAACCAGGATTTTTTTTTTTAGACAATATCAAATATGGGATATCTGAGTGCTTTGTATAAATAATGAGAAAATATTGTTGTAACTAATTTTGGTTATAATAAGATTGTAACTTCACATTTTTTTCCCTTCTAATATGTACAGATCCAATGAAGGGGCAAGAAAGAACAATAAGATCATCTCTCTTAATCCTATCCCCACATCGAGCACAAGAGTGGTCTACTAGAACACGCCAACAAGATAAAGTCTCAATTATTGCCAATCTATCAACACAAGCCCACCATCGAAGAATGAATATCCTCTGTAGTGAGAGTTGAGGTGTGGTCAGCATCGGATGGTTGAGAGCACCTGGGCACGTGTCCCAAAGGGCTCCTAGCTACCCGATGCTCACTGCGTTGGTGTAGTAGCTGCAGACAATTTTCACACGCCATAGAAAGCTCCTCATCTTCAGAAGAGTGTGGCATGCCCAAATCTACATCTAAACGAGTGTGAAAATCATTTGTAGCCGCTACATCAGTTTAATGAGCATCGGGTGGCTAGGAGTGCCCAGATACACTCAGCAGTCCAATGCTCACTGCACCTCACAAACCAGATTCAATGGACAACTTTCCAGGCGTGGGAAGTGAATCTTAAAGCCAGGCAAACTAGGCACCCATCTGATGACATCCCATATTTTGATGATTTCTCATGTTTCCACCCTCCAAATAAGATCTTTAAGAAGCATTGTCCTGTCAACAATGATACTATGCCATGCCCCAAAGGTTGCTGACCAACCTTGGCTCGGAGAAACTTTGTACGTGGGAAGTAGTAAATTGACATCATTAATACTACCCACGGAGAACTCGGCTCAATCCATAATCTCCCTGCTACCTTGGCTAGCAAAGCTAGGCTATGTAGCTTCGAATCTTTGAAACGCAAGCCATCATTAAACTTACGCTGATATAAATGCTTCGATGAGATCCATTGCATCTTGGGACCATCTATTCTTCCTGTTGTTGTATGGTATTTTGCATTCTATCGCAGTTTAATGTAGGAAGTACTGGTGTAGGTTCCGTCAGACAGTGGACTATGGGGATTGCAAGAGAGCAGGAGGCCCCCGGCTTAGCGGGGGTGTAGAGGGTGCAACCCCTTATAAGAATTTTTTATTTGATGGCAGTTTTATATTTTCCGGTATTAGGGTCTTTTGCTCTATATTTGTAATGAGATTTACTTTTTCTGCAAGAAATTCTAAAAGGTGTGAGGACGAGTATTGTAATCATATTCTCCATTCATAGTGAAGCAGAATCTTATCTCACCGAGGATGTAGACAATTTTGTCAAACATCGTAAACCTGTGTGCATTGTTTGTTCTTGTTTTCCTATTACCTTCTGCATCGCTTTTAGAGTTGCATTCTATCACCCTCCTCTCCCCCCCCCCT
>NC_056566.1:10918577-10991644 GCF_013358625.1 Macadamia integrifolia
AAAAAAAAAAAAAAAAAAACGAGTTGCCTCTTGCTTAGTATCTCATGACGTGTTGCAGGAAATTTAACATGTGAGGAGGCATATGTTGGCATAGAAAGATCTTTATATTTCTATAGAGTTTCACACTCGACATCTGAGAGAAGCTCATCCTTCCAACAACGTTTAGAAGTTTTATTATTAATATCCTGAAAGAGTTGAGCTTTCAATATTCCAAAGTCAGTTGGCAACCCAAATATTTGCAAGGACCATCCCCATATGGATTCTTAAGAATATAAGAAAATGGATTCTTAAGAATACAAGAAAACCGACTTTAAACCAGGCAGTTGTAGTAGGACTGATGGTAAGAGATGATTTCTTCAAATTTATTGTTTGACCACTCACTCGCTCTGTAGTAAATGTCAAGATAATAAACAATCATCTACAAAATGCATATAGGTGTTTCATTTTGGTTGCTTCTTGTTCTTGATTTTAATGCCACTAATAAGACTTTTTGTAGATTCGGCATTAGAGATAATAACAATCAGGGCTTGAGAACAAATGGTTAGATAATAACACGGTCTATTCCATTAATAAAAAGATGATACATAACTCAGTAGAAACAAACGACATAATTATATCAACCCACTTCTGGCTGAACCCATCATTTAGCAATAGTTGTTCAATAATATGTCATTCCAATCGATCGTATGCCTTCCTCATCTCCATTCAACGTGGGTAAATCATGTATTTCACATAAAATATTCATTAAATACTAATAGTTTTCAACTTTTTAAAAACCCTTTTTTACCTCTTTATTAAATATTATATTAAAATAAATAAATTTTTAGAATAAGACAAGGAACAATTAAAATAAAGTTACAATTTCTTAATTCACCACTTTATTGAGAAAAAATTGTTCCCCTATATAATTTAAGGTTTCACAAAGGCAAGTCTTTGGAGGATGATATACCCATAAAATCATGATATGCATCAGGGTAGAAAAACCTTTCTCAATCAAAAAACGAAAGAAGCAAATAGAAGATAGTATGAAAATTTATATCGCCCTCACCTGTACTTTGGTCTACTTACAACTTCCACCTTGGATTTTCAGTTATTATATTCTCCGCCCCCCAAAATATGATGGTGTTAATTTTAAATCGTTAAGTAATGTCATATTTTCATTAATGTCCATATTATCCTTTCTTAATTTCCTTTTACTCTTTTGCTCTTTCAATACAAAACATTATCTTCCATATATTTGGCGATCTACATATATGAACCTATCATCTCCAGTGAACTGCGAAGAATATTCTCTCCAATCAAATGACCTTCGATCTGTGAAACTGACTCCCAAACCTAACTCTGGATGGGGACGGAGAGTAGACTACTCACTTTGGAACATTGTGTTCCCGCCACTGGCCGAACTGAGATGGAGAAGAAAGGAGAAATGAGTATGTCTGCTGCTACAATCGTTTTGGAATATTGTTTTCCCGCCACTGCAATTTATCGGAACGGAGACAGAGAAGAGGAAAGGGGTAATTTTAGATGTTTTGGCTTGCATTTGACTCAATTGGTGGCCACAAATAAATAATCAACCGGAGACAAAATCCAAAACTGCTTTTAGAAGAAATCAACAATAAAATAAACCCTAGGTACATAAATTCGTTGTGAATGTAAGAAAATTAAAAAAAAAAAATTGTCTCAAATCCCATGAGCAGCTATCAAATAAGCCCTAGGTACCTGGGATTGGGTTGCTATGAGTAACAGCTTCAATCGGCTGCCAAAAAATGGATTTTTTTTTCTCAAATAGCAAAGACAAACTGATACATGCATGATGTGGATGGGATTGGAACGTGGATGGAGTTGGGATATAGTTATTGAGTTTGTATTGGTTATTATATTTTTATTATTTTATTAATGGGTAATAGAAGTTATGGGAGTTATCATTATTGGGATAAGTGAGAAGTTGTAGGAGTAGTGGAGTCATGGAGAATAAGTTGTCTAACTAAGTAATTTATACATTATGGTAGAAGTTGAATGAAAAAAGGAAGATTCATATTGACAAAAAGGGTTCCCACATTCCTCTATTTTGAGAGAGAGGTCATGGCCTCCTCGATGAGGCCAAGAGGTGGGTTACCTCTAAACTAGCCAAACTTATAATTTTTTCCTATTTTATTTATTTTCCTTCCTCCATATTTTCTCTCCTTTATTTTATCTTCTCTATCTTCTGTGTGTGTATCACAAACCTTCACAAATGCAGAGAGAGATTCATCTTAAACAACAATAGATATACAAAGACTCTGTACTTCGTTCACTTGAAAATAGCTACAGAGATGGCGTTCTTCGCTTGGCTTGGAGAAAAATATAGAGTGGCTGAAGGGAAGTCGGGAAGAACATGTAATAGAGGGGACCTTTGATTGAGATGATCCGTAAATAGATCACCGACCCCAAACCCATCCTCGCCTTCACCACTCAGCCCTTCTCCCTAAACTTCTTGCACAAGGCTTCTTGTCGTTGTCATCAGATAACATGACAACCTCTCCATCAAGCAGGACAAGATCGTCTCCTCGCTGAAAGTAATGATCAAGAAGGATCCGAATGAAATTGGAAACCAAGTCAATGAACAAGCTTTAGATGAAGAGTCAATGAAGACTAGCCGGCCACCGTTGAACTCAACGGTGAAGGAGACAGTGAAGTTGAAGGGGGCACCTGTTAGGTTTCAAGACTAATTTTAGGATTTTAGATTTGAAGATGTAATAAGGGTAAAATAGTCTTTTCTATTCCAAAACTAAAACCTCACTAAAACCGTCATGTTTCAAGGGGAAATTTAATAAATGAAAATTCATGATGGTATGTGTAGACCAAAGTAAAGGTGATGTAAATTTTCCTACGTAGTATAGGGAGGCAGTTTTGCTTCACCCATGACCAGGTACCAAAACTCTCACTATCACAGATAGTTATCATCCTCATGAGATGGATGACAAAAAGTAAAGAAAGGGTATTTTGGACCTTCAACTAATAAAAGGGGGAATAACAATGACCCTAAGATTTTGGGTGAACCTTTCACTGAAAAATTTTCTCTTTATTCATGCATAATTCATTCATGGCCAATTCCAGCTTTCTATTTATGTGACATAATAATTCAGTGAATTTTTTCTTTTTCTTTTTCTTTTTTTGCTTCTTCTAGGGCATCGAAATCCAATTCTCTTTGCACCCCAAAATAATAATTCCAATTCTCATTTTGATATGACTAAGGAATTACAAAGCCACAGGTTTTAAGTCTAAGAAATCACTTCCAAAAGCATAAAATGATAAGCAACAATATCTTTTAATCACTTTTTTCTTTATTCTGTACCACTCTTTCACTAACCATGGACAATGTAAAGTTGACAAAACTGATCTTCGATCTCTCTAGCTGTGAGAATGAGATCCCTAATATAGTTTTGGCAATTAATGGTTGTTCGGATAGGAAGATGCTTTGGATTCACCTAATCTAGGTATGCATTCCAGCCTTGGCAAAATATCTTCACCACATAAAGTGCCAATCAATAATCAAGTTCAGAATCCAACCCTGTTCAAACCCATGAAGACTGGTTCAAAATCTGATATTTTCTGGTTCAGGCTTTTGTTGTTACTGATTTTAATTTGGGTCAGTTTCGATTTAAGCCTATAATTAAGGTGTCAAAATGGAATTGGAATCAGAACCGGCTGTTTACAATCAAATCAGTTGATGTGGGATTATCTCAATACTTCCCCCTTACGTGCAAGCCTCTTATGGCTCTGTCTTCGTGGATCGAGTAAGGGACCCATCATCGATAGAGACCCAATGTACCCACTATGATACCATATTAAAGTTTTCATCTTAAAACCAATTGACTTGAAGTAGAGTGGCCTCGTGTGGTTCTTATACATGATAGTTGAGTCACCCACAACCGATGTTTGATTATCTCAATAAAGTGTATACTAGGAAATCCACAATTTATATCGAGATGGTAAGCTAACTTTAATTATTCTAAACTTACATGTTCATGCTCTCAAATTAGGTGTAAAAGGAATCGAATTAAAGGGATAAAGGTGAAACCGAATATGATCCACCACTACAAACTGCATATGAATCGTAGTTAAACACATACAATCAGAATTGCAAACCATTTTTCGAAACTGAAACTACAAACCGGATGCAAACCAAATAATGAAAACCAAATAAAACCGATAAAACCAGACCAGATACAAAACAATTCTGATTTTAACTGATTCTATCTGGTTTGGTTTGATTTATACCTTATCAAAATGGAACCGGACCATTGGCACCCTTACCTATAATACAATTTGGTGGCAGGTCATTTTCATTTAAACTATATATAATCACACAGAAAACCCTAATGTGGGCCAAACCCTGTCTCTATGAAGTCTAGGTTAATGTCATGCTCAGTAGACTAAGCTGAAAGCACAAGTAAAACTTACCAAAATGTGGGGGGATTATAGGGTGGTACTGTTATAAATCACAAAGAAGATATATAGATGGTAAAGTAGGGCAAACAGATAAGTAGGTATTAATTCTACTTTTCCTATCAATTGTATTCTAATAATGCTTTCAAACCCCAGTTATTAGTCAAACAATTATAATTTACTCCCCAAAACAGGAATTTATGATTAGTCAAATGTGTAACAACAAAGCAGTCCTGAGGCCTAGAGGTGAAAAGTTGGTCTCTACTCTCTACTACTATCTATAGCCCACATGTTATGGCATGGATGATTGGAACAACTGATATTTACAATAAATAATATTGGTTATTAGGTCTTATTCATTCCTAAATATACATCAACCATGCTAAGGAACCCTAATGCAAAAAGAGGCCTAGTTTAATAAAAAAGAAATTCAAAGTCCTTTTTGCTTGTAGCTTAATCTCTGCTTAATTCTAAAGATAAAGACAAAAGAGAAAAAGAAACATGGGTCCTTTAGAAGGTGCCATCCTCTAATCAGTGCATGTATCACATGGCACACTTGCAAGGACTGAATTAGACCGGATCAGACCAGATCAGATTAGACCAATCTGTGATTGTTATTAGAAGATCTCTTGATCAAATGATCATCACCATTTCATCTATATATGCTCCATGTTTGAAACATGGAAAAGGGTGGGCAAGGTAGCATGTGTCATTATTTTTTCTTTTTTTTCCCATTCGATAAAAACTCTCTCTTGCTTTCATATATTCACTCTTAGGATTGATGCATGTTGCTCGCTTATCGAAAGTTGTGCTTGCCCAACCCTCTCCCTTGAAACATTTATCATATTCTCTTCTTTTTTTTTTGTAGATGCACTAGAGATCAAACCTCAGTATCAATCTCATATGTCAATGTTTCACAATCTTGTTTTCTCAATCAGCAATCAAATTACCTTTTTCCTTCCCAGTTATTGTTGTGAGATTATAGAGAAAATGATCACCAGGTATTAATACCTTAGATTTCAGGGTTGTTATTTAATGTTGATGAATCATTAACTTGTCATTTATGGGACCCACTCCATCCTTTCTCATCGTATATTCCCTTTCCCACATCTTGTCAAGTTTTTTATAAGAGAGAAAGAAAAAAACACATCTTGTCAAATTTGATTCCTTGATTAGTGCTCCAAAATGACTTGAAATGCTATTCCAAATATTTTATGGCTTGTTTTATGGTGGAGAAAAGAAGCAGTTCCAAGTGGAGACCTTACTTTACAAAAGGTGTGGACACCCACAAAATGGTTTGCGTATAATAAGAAGTTTCTTAGGAAAAGAGATTACCATGTAAAGATACCGGGGCACAAGTATAAAAGAGGGGATCTCAAGAACTGTACTTTAGCTTTTATAATCTTTTTAAAGTAATTATCACTCTTGTGACTATAGTTTTCCTATTCTTTTGTTCTCATTTTGCTTTAGATACATCGATTATCACATGTCTGAGCACACACTTCAAGTCCAACAATATAAACACATCAAAGATAATTAGATAAACTAAGAGATAGTGTGATTGACCAAGATCTTAATTCATCAATTATCCCAAATGTCTCAAGAGCTAGCAAAGAAAATGTTTTAAAAATGAGACCCAATTATAAATTTTTGCTAATGATGATTATAATTAATAATACTTAAAGTTGAGACCCCAGAGAATGCAGTATCAGTTTAGAAGATTCAGGACTTCTTTTACCTACCTCAATAATTTAATCCATCTTTGTTGAACTGTGGCTTGTCGAATTTATCGTTTGAAATGATCAAAATGCCTTCAAAGTTGAAACTGACACAACTTGCCACATGTACTCCGTAAACTACAACATTTGACAATGTTGACAACCAAAACAGCCCAAAAAATAGGCAATGGTGTTTAGACTTAACTAAATTCAATGAACTAGTGGGAATTGATGCTTGCATTATTGAGCCTTAGGTTGCCAAGTTCCATTCTCACAAACATAGAAAAAAAAATTGTGGTAGATGTGAGAATGAAATTTCCACCCACATACAAATCCAAAATGTTAAACAAAATCAAGAAAAGCTGCAAAGTAATCCACTTTCTCATATATCATTTGTCATGTATCTTTCAAGAAAGTAACAAAAGAAATTCTCATCTTCCGACAAGTCATGTTTGCAAACACATTTTATGATTTGTTGGTCTACTTTGCATAGGTCAAATAAGCTTGTGAACCAATTTAAGCTAAAGTATACCTCAGTAAAGAAAGCTATCATTCTTTGACAAAGCAATGAATCGTGAGCTGAAAGCCAATTTCATTGCAATTTGCAATTAAGAGTTAAAAAAATAAATAAATAAACTGCAATCCGGAGTAGGCATAACATTCTCAATTATAATGATCGTATATACTAGTTCTTTGGGATTCTTTCACTCCTTCAATGAGTGGCCAAATTTTATAGGTTAGAGTTTCCCTTCACCCCTAATGATGGTATCATTGGATTGCATGAGGGAAGGGTAGTTTCAACTTCGTTAATAAGGAGTGAGCGTGTGATGATATCTAGAAGTCTAATTAGGTCACTTCACCAGTGCTTTTCGTTCTCAGTGGGTAAAAGAAAACTTTGCCAAAGTAAAATATTTTTTATACCAAACCAACCATTTTTTCCTTCTCAGAAATCAAAACTTTGTTCACTTTATAAAAATCTTAACAACTACGCATACATGATGTGATTGTGATAACATAAACCGATGTTTTTTTCTTCTCGAGATTCAAACTTTGTTCACTTTATGACATTTTTGGCAACTACGGATACTTGATGCTATTGTGATAACATAAACCGAGATTCTTCCTCCTCAAGATTCAGAACTTTGTTCACTTTACGACATTTTTGGCAGCTATGTATACATGATGCTATTGTGAAAAATAAACCGACATTTTTCCGGATATTTAAAGTTTTGTTCATTTTATAACATTTTTAGCAATTATGCAAACATGATGCTACGTGACAACATAAATCAATGTTTTATTCTCTTTTTTTTTTTAAATCGATATTTTATTTACTTTTTGAAATAAGGAAAAATGATGTACACACTATCGATAATATATGTCTTTTCGCAAACTCTCAGTCTTCTAACTCATTTTTCCCATTGCTATCCATTTGGCCACCCCCACCCCCACCCCCACCCCCAATTCTCATCGTGAGGCACTAGCTGGCCCAATCAAATCAAATTATTCAGCTACCTGGCCACCAAATCATGTGAATGTAAGGTGACCATATATAGTTGAAGGTTGCTCTTTTATTTGTTTTGGAGGTAGGGGTGGGTGTGAGGAATGGATAGGTAGGCAAGCTAGCAATATCATCCCTCATTCCAAATAGTTTTGGTAGTAGGCTCATCAGGCTATGTAAGCTGGTTCAACAAGTGGGACCCACAAGTGATTGATTTGATTAACAAGTCAGCCAATTTTAGTGTCAACTGCTGTTGTCTAATCATGGGAGACCATATACATTAACTCAATAAAGCAATGTTATTATGTCAAATCAATTAACAATCAGTTGAACTTCACAACCAATAATTTTGCAACTGCAGTGTGCAACTTAAGCATAGTACCTCAGCTGAACTAGGCCTTCCTAAAACCTTAGGTTATGTTTGGATGTCAAAAAAAATAATAATAATAAATAATTTTGTTTTATTTTAAAGAAAAATCTTGGCATCTAAATATATTATGGAGTGAAAAACATCTTCCCTTGCAATCGAATCATTTATCAATTTTTTTTTTTTCTTTTTTTTTAATGTTACAAGAGGGAAGGGAGAGAATACTACTAGTGAAACCAAGAAAAGAAAAGAAAAAACTACAAAAGACATTTGAGACAAAAAATAATAATTGTACAATGATTTTTTAAGGTTATATTTAATAGCAAAAAAAATATTCAAAAAATTTTGAATTTAAGAAGAGAGATAGACACGTAAAAATCAATGTATAATCATACTTTTTTGTCTTATTATGTTTTCTATATTATTTTTCTTTCTTTTTTAATTACCAAACATAGCCTAAGGTTCAAAACCGAGACCTCCAAGGGAATTAAGCACCTACCATGCTAGCCTTTTCCAGATGTGATAGGCAACTGTCCACAAACCATTTAGCAATTTTGTTGGGTGCCCAAGTCATGGTTCAAGTAAGCAGAATGGCAATGTATAGGGGCAACTTGATCAGCCTCCACTGATTCTAGTTCACCTAGAGTTGGTTAAAATCGATCTAAACCCTTGAAATCCAGTAACAATTGACCAGAATCATAAACAATTGATTCCAATCCAAATCAAACGATTCGGCCAATTCTAATCTACATCCTCAAACCATACATCTAATAGACACTTGATTTCTTTCTCTACCATTTTTTTCCTATTTAAATGCATTCGCTGAATGATTGAAGGCCATGATTGTTTCATTGTAAACTATCACATAGAAAAAATATTTTGCATGAACACTTTTTTTCCATACAAATTGTTTCTATTTTTCTAATATATTATTTATTGTTTTTTTCTTATGTTACAACAAACATGAAAAATCCCATGTCACAAGAATTTTTTTTTTTTTAAAGGTAAAGGTTCTTTGAACTAACATAATGGGATGGAATCTTGCACCCCGCCATCTTATTGGGCGTCAAATTCTCTTCTTTGCATATAAGCCTTTGTTAAATCTCATTGTCGTTGCAACGTCTCTCATTTTCTTGACGCTACAGTCGGCACCTTCTCTTGCTCCCTCTTGCCACTGCAACCTACCATTGTTGCATCCTTGGAATTAGAATGTCGACCATATGTACCCATGTGTTGGGTTCAGTACAGAACACGGTTTGAAGAATTGGATCAGATTAATTGAATCACATTGATATCAGCCTTGATCGATCCTAATTCTTGACCACTACCGTATCACTAGATCTGTATAGATAAGGGATAAAATGGTTTTAAAAGTGAAACCAAAAATATTTCTACCTAATCCAGGCCGATCTGGATTGTAATTGGATCAATGTTGGCTTTCACCAATTCTATTCTTGATACGGAGTTCTCAAACCTAGGTACAGAGTACAAGATCCCTCCATGGTTCTTCACTGAGAACCAAGGTTCGAAATTTCGTTTCGTTTCGGTGTTTCAATGGGTTTAGAAACACCGAAATTTTAGCAAGATTTCGTCGAGATTGGTTTTTTTTTTTTTTTTTTTTTTTTTTTGCCATATTTTGACCAAAAACTTAGTGGAAAGCTTATTTTAAGGTTAATAAACATGCTTAGAAACCTAAAAATGCAAAAATATTACAACATGACACTGTTTTAGAGTTGCACCTTTGTTTGGCAGCAATCATCGAACTGTTCTGAAAATTTTACCAACATATATTTATATACTATTTAAAGAAAAAAAAAAAGTTTTAGAGAAAGAACTTTATTTTTCCTAAGCTTTGAATGTGTAGATATTCTTGTAGAAGTCCAATGGAAATCAAAATGTGTGATGATGTGGCTAATTAGAAGCTTGTTGGAGTGTTTTTCCTTTAAAATATGCAAATGGAACCAAAACAACCGAGACAGGCGAGACAGTCGAAATTTCAACGAGATACTGAAACGATACCGAAATTTTGACTCTCTCAACGAAATGTTGTATTTATAAGGCATGGAATGTATCGTTTCAACAAGATACCGAAACAATACCGAAATTTTGGCCGAAATATGATACACATTGATTCGTGCCTTATTTCATTTAAAAAAAAAAAAAAAAAAAAACCTCTGAAATACCAAAATTTCGATGAGATTTCGAACTATGCTGAGAACAAATCAAGTGTTCAATCTCAGAGCTCCTGGCGAAAGATTGTGGCTGCAATGGCTGTGGATCATGGAAGGCAGAACCACTTGGGATTTCAGATCTTTGATTATGAAATGACCACTTGGGATTTCAGATCTTTGATTATGAAATAAATTAACTCAAAAAAGTAGATGTTTCGGGGTAAGAATGAGAAACAGAAGACTGGGCAAGAGAGAGGACAACGATACCTCCACCCAATCACTTTAAGAAGATTCCCACTACGCTCTTCAAATCCAACCTGTTTGTCTTATTCAAACTTCAATGTCATCTTCAATCTCAAATCCACATCCGTACAAATCCCCCAATCCATCAATCCTCAACAACTTACTCCACCGGGGACTACTCTGCTAATGAGGGGTCATGCCAAACAAGTTTATCAAGGAGTTAGGCGACCCAAAGCAAAGGGGGAAAGCAAAAAAATCAATGCCACACAAACAAGGCGATGCTTTGTCGCCTAATAGACAAAGGCACCTATCGCCTAGATATCGCCTTCTATGGTTTCAAAAGAGAGATTGTCTCGTAGAGAGAGAATTGATCCACAAAGGCGGAGAGGAGACGAATTGGTAGCAGTAGCAGAGTCAACTTCGTGGTCTTCTCTGATCGAAAATGCCAACAAGGGAGCGAGAGGGGGAGCCGGAGGGAAGAGGTGATCACTGCAACAACAGCGGGTGATGCTAAACAGGAATAAACTGCTGGAGAGACAGAGAGATGTGCAGTGGGTTGCAGCGGTGAAGTGGGAGAGGAGCACACCCGCATTGAAACAAGTGGGCTTGCACAAGCGTACAAATGAACGATTGAGATGCAAAAGGGGGGAATCTGATGGTCAATAAAGTAGAGGTGTAGGAGATTCCATCCACCCTGTTGGCTCAAAGAACCCTTGGCCCCGATTTTGAGATAAGATATGCTTCTTTTACAATCACCTAGTCGTACGAGTCAACATCCAATACCTATCTCATCTTCTGCCATTGCAAGGATAATAAGGGGTATTTTTAAAAACAAAATGGACAGATGTTGGATGCTGACTCGTACGACCAGGTGATTGTACGAGCAGCTGATCCGTTTTCCCCGATTTTTACATCAAGAGAAATGGAGCTAAACAATACTTCATGCATATCCTAGACACGTGCAAGGGAGGACTCCTAAATGATGCATCATCCAACCAGTTTTCTGTAAAATTGGATGCATGTTACAAGAGCATATATCAATCCAAGGGGGTAGCACAATTGGTGAGCAACGAACTTGGTACGAACCATAAACTCGGACATCCTAAGTTTGACTCCCACTAAACACACCTTGGGCCACTCACACGGGGGTACTTAGTACTCTTTACTGTTTTCTGTTAAAGTTTAATAGTTCTCATTCAACACCGGTATGACCCGGTCCATGTAGTTGTGGAGTCAATATGGGTCCCCGGGACTAGTCAGGCCGAAGGCCTGGATACCCATTGTTAGCAAAAAAAAAAGAGCATGTATCAGATTTTACACCATCAGATCATAAGATCAGAACCTACAGTGTAGCCATCAATGTAGTTTAACAGGATGTGGAAGAAATGGTGTAGGATGGTTTTGGGGAGAACTAAAACTTCCAATGGCTCTATACAAATTAACATTTTTGCAAACTGCAGCATAATCATAATACTATTCAACTAGTTTCACACACTAATGTTTTATTCTGTTATTCCACAATTTAGCATTGAATTATTTAAAAAAAAAAAAAAAGAAAGAAAGAAAGAAAGAAAGAAAGAAAGAAGCCATAAGAATTCTGTGTGGACCTCTATTCCACTTTAATGGCTTAGCAGGACAGTTCCAGACCTTAACTCACTCTTTCATGAATGATTCAATGACTAGCATTTATAGAATAAAGAAACATCAGTATTTCCTCAATCCAGGATCACCATACCTGTCAAAAAGAAAGAGATTAGTAATGTATGAAATATACGAAGCTTTTTCAGTCCCACGCAGGCATCTGCTGAAGGCAACAGATCATATTTGCTGAAGTGCCACAAAACATGCCATGTCTTCTTCCTAGAATGATTGATTTACAATCCCACTTACACCAAAATAACAGGTAGTTTGTGGGTGATACCACATGCATTGATCAGAACCTGGCATACCCACTAACACACTAATCACTAAACACCACCTGCTTACAAAAATTAGCAACCATAAAAAAGTTTGGAAGAAAATTACCAAAAAAATGGGCCAATCTGTAAATTAATCATGTAAAACTAAAATAGCCAGTAAATACAATTTAGGGAGAAGAAAATTTCAAATGAAGATCTCACTCTGATAATGTTACATATTAAACCGTCAAACTGAAAAATGCAAAAAACAATGAAAAAATAAAAATGTGAGAAGATAGAATGGAAGTAGACGAGAGCAAGCAAAAAATAGGATACTAGATCTCACCGCCATCCCAGGGATTGCCTTATCCCAGTGTAGATTAATCCTAAGGACCTCCCAATCAAGCAAACAAGAAAGAAAGAGATAGCACTGCTGATCTTAGCAAAAATGGCTTTAACCAAGGGCATTGTAATATCAGAGAACTCAAGAAATAAGCTGAAATAGTATCTCCTGCAATCACAGCCAACCAGCCCTACAAAGTCAAGCTCCGACTGAGGACAAGAAAACCAACACCATCTATATGTTTAAGCATGTTCATGTATGCATGTCTTGTATACTGATAGAATATAAGCAGAAAGTTTCATAGTTCAAAATTTAGCCAAAATCTCAGTGAAATTTCAATAGTTTTGACATGCCCGAGACAAAACCCAGAAGTATGCATAATTTCGGATACAAAAATGCAATACTTCGTCGAAATTTCGGTCATTTTTTGCCAATTGGCTGTTTACCCCTCAAAATGGCCTAGCTAAACTCACGGAAAAAAATGCACTGTTTCGGTTGAAATTTCACTAATTTCGTTCATTTCAGTCTGACCAAAAGGAGACCGAAATACGATTTTTTGAACCTTAGTGAGTTTTCATCCAAACTCCAAATTACAGAACTGGGGATTCCAAACTTTCTGGAACCAGAACAGTTAATCAGAATTGGCTTCCAAACTTTACCATTCTATATGTAAAGTTTCCAAACTTTACATATAGAATGCATGTCTTTTATATAGAATATAAGAAGTGAGTTTTCTTCAAAATTCCAGATTACACAACTGGTTTCCAAGCTTTCTGGAACCAGAAAAGTGATCCCAAATATCAGATGCAAGTTGCAGAACTCCACAAGTTCAGAAAATCTCGAGGTATGGGCAGGACAATCCCATGGTTGTAATAATGCATGTGGTATGAACAATAGCACGCACAACAGAATGTTGGCCAGGGAGAAAGAATGTACCACCCAGTCAAGGCTCTTAGCTCCTTGGTCCTCTTCAGGGAAATGGACAATTGATTGATGATGACATAACATAATGGGGATAAAGTTGGCTCAGATTTTCCAAGACCTAGCTTCTTCCACCAGTAGAATTTCTCTGTCTCACTCTTCTTATGCTCCTTGAGGAACTGAACCTGAAGAGTGCACAACTCAAAGCGGTCCTCATACATCAATACAATGGATTCCATATTTTGATGAAGCCACTGGTTCAATGCCACCTGTGATGGAAACAAGTATAAAAATAAAAACCAAAGTGGGATACCTTCTGAAACGGGAATATTGTCCAATTAATAGATGTTGACTCACACATCTGAAAATATGCAAGTATGTCTGCATGCATCAACCATCTTGATGCATGAAAATGACCAGGCATGCTGACAGCAACAAGCCACAAAACTCCCAAAACAAGGGATAATCCATGCATAAGTGCAGAACAAAGAGAAGTGCCAAACCTCATTCCGTAATCTTTGAAGTGATCGCGTTGACAAAGAACACATAGTCAAACCCAAGCTATTCATTTCACTGGACAAGTTACTGTCAACAGAAATAAGCTCTAAACAAATGCTTGCAATTCTATCTGCCAAAGAAAGCATCAGATCTTCTAATATGTCAATCCCATGTTCAGTCAACAATTTACAGTCATAACAGCTAACACCCCTGAAACAAAAGGCCGGGAAACACATTAAATCACAAATCACATTAAATGCTAAAAAAATTGTCCCATTTAATGGAAAGGGGAAAAAAAAAACCAAATAAATATATATGGGGAAAATCTTGGTTACAACAAGACTCAAAACTTTTCTTCTGCCCCTTGTGTTATTCCCAAAAGTTACTTAATGCAGGGTCAAAAAGGTTTTTTAAAAATTTGAAATTCATTTAACATGTAAAGTGCATTAAGCCTCCAAAACATTCCAACACGTAACATTACAATGAACAACCATTTTTTTATAATAACATGACTACCCACAAAGTGAATATATAAATTCCAACAGATAACATGACGTCAGGTGAAAAAGGAAAGGGGTGATGTGATCCTTTATGGAAAGAAAGAAAATAAATATAAAAATTAAAAGGAACAACCATTTATAATAACCAAAAGCTGCAAACTGTCACGAGGATAATTACACAAATTTATATTCCAAAACCATTGGATAAACACAAACCCCAACCCCACAACCCCCCCCCCCAACCCAAAAAAAAAAAACAAAGAGGCTAGACAAACATGACATTTTCCCAAGAAGAAAAAATACTAAACCTCTCTTCCTAGCTTTGATTTAGATAATGCAAGTGACGATAAATATCAGAAACAGATAATATTTGGTATCATGGATTGCATTAACCAAGCTACTACGGTGCTACCTGCATTCTGCCAATATTTAATGTAGACTGGGTTCTAATGGCTATCTAATTACCCAAAGCTGGAAACCAATAACCTACAAAGATCTAGAACAACAGGTCTCTCATTAAGCCTCCAAAAGAGCAATATCAGCGTCATGGTCAAAGGATGATCAGATCTGGTTGCAACTCTAATCGAAAGGCCTATTAGGTGTGAGGAATGGGATGTCAGAATTAGAAATGAACCTGACAGTTAGATTGTTAGATTGTAAGAAATCAATAGGTAATGAAAATAGAAAGTGGCTTTTGAACCCCAAAAAAAATTGGCTAAAATTAAAAACTCAAGGTCAGAAACTGCAGAAAACAGAAACTAAAGAGAAGAAATAGCAAGTGTAAACAAAATAAGGGTACGAAAATAGCAATTTAGGAACAAATTAGTAAGTGTGTACAGAAAATAGAAAGTAGCAGGATAGAATTAGAAACAAGCTAATAAGGTGTTGCCATAGGTCTTTTAGAAGGCAGTGAACAACCAACTGTTAGAGGTATCGATGGGATGCCACAGAACCAATTAAAACACCAAAATTCTATCCAAAACTTAAAGAGGAACTCAGACAATAGTTAGTGGACGGAATAGTACTCAAGAGAGAAAACAAATAAGAAAAGTAGAATGATTAAGACTGAAGAACAGAATCTGAACTTTTAATAGAAAGACGAAAAAAAAAAAGAAGATAGAAACCAACTGTGGAGAAGGAATCGCACCAAAATCTCCTAACTGCATCCCATAGTAAAGCAGTTCGGAAGCCCAAAAAACCATGCTCCATCTCTTACAAAACTCATCAGAGTTGCAACCAGATCAAAGGATGACCAGCTTGCTGATATTGATCTTTGGAGGGCTATTGAGAGACCTGATGTTCTAGATCTTTGTAGGCTATTGGTTCCCAACTTTGGGTAATTAGATAACCTTCACTTGGTACCAAAGTTAAGAAGGGGCAGCAGAGGTTGCTGAATTCTACCTCCGATTGAACAATGATCATGCAAACAAAACTCATGGACAAGTTTTTTCAAGACAGGGAGAGTTGATGCAGTTCAGAAGAACACGAAGGCCAGCAGCAAACCAGGCCATTGAACTTGACTAGGAAGGACCAATATGTTTAATTTTGAGTGCTCAATAAGTTATATGTGCCATAGGCTTAATATTTTTTAATGTTCTATTGTAATGGGAAAATTCTATTAGCGCTAAGGCCTATACAGGATTAGTATTTGTTTTTTATTTTAGTACGTTGTATTCTTAACTTTAGTAGCATTTCTAGAAGGCTGGATAATGTAGGACTAAATTTGACATACCAAAATAGACCCAAAACCACAGGAACTTATAAACCAAAGAACAACCAAAACCACCCAATAGTAAACAGCAACAACAGTCCAACTTAAACCAGTCAACAGTCCTTGAAGAAACCAGAATTAGCAGATCCACAATCAGGAATTTCAGGAAACAGAGTTTGCATCAACAATTAGAAGTTCCAGCAACAGAAATAGGGTAATTGAATAAGTAGGATCAGAATCAAAACATAGCAGGACCAGATAACCAAATCAAAACTCGATTCTGACAGTAGGCTCTGAAATCTGGCATTAACTTCTGAATTTTCAGCAGAGTATTTCAAGGAACTAATAACACATCTAAGGACTGATTTGAAAGTCCAACCCATTGGAGAATAATAGTAGCAGTCAAGTTCCATACAGATTTAAACAAAACAGAATTCAGAATTCAGATCTGGGCAAAATCCATAACCGGCCAGAACTGGGTAACAGTCCACTTCAGCAGGAACCAGTGGTCTGATTGGCCTCAAAATTGGATCGAACTTCCTTCAGAATAGGACTAACCTTCGATCAAAATTAGAAGGCCATCGGATGGCCAGAACTCCCAAAACAGCAAGGTGTTAAATAGATAAAATAGAAAATCTTAACCCAAAAATTCTGCACACAGATTATAGCACTTACCTGGCTGGCTGAATGAGATTAGAAACAATAAGAAAACCAGAAAATATGAAGATCCACTTGGGCTTCTCGCCGCAGAGTGTTGTTTGGATCAAACACCAAACCCTTCTTCTTTGATCAAACATAAAGAAACCTCCAGAGAAGAAAAAGCAGCAACATCTTTTTGTTCATAAAATTCGTGACTCTACTAATGAGAGCTCTCCTTTATTTATAATAATGATGGGGGTTTACATAAAATAGAAACTAACTTTAGTTTCCAAAAACTGAAATAGGAAATTAAAAATTAGAAACTCACCTAGTTACTAAAACTGAAAATAGAAACTTACAAAATAGAAAGTCCTTTAATTACTAAAACTAGAAATAGAAACTAACTTATGACTAAAAATTAGAAACTAACTAGGTACTGAAATTAGAAACTAAATAACCCCATCTAAAAAAGAAACTAAAGAAAAAGGAAACAAATCAATGAATCCCGTATGCAACCTTAGAACCCCTAGTTTAGACCCATAAAAGTGACCCAATACACTCCAAACCACATGGACTAAAGGCCCAACACATATACAACCTAACTCCAGGCTTATTCCCAACAAAACAAGCCTAGTTTGGTGAAGAATCTGCATCAAGTCTTGAAAAAATTCGTCCTCAAATTTTGAAGTGATGAGGTGGGAACATGTGAATAGCAGTCATAACTGTTCCCAAACATAATTCTGGTTGCTTGTAAACTTGTGGAATGTAGTCTTCAAGGCATGGAGCTTTCTCTTCGAAGAATCATGATGGCATAACAAACTCTATATGCTCTACCTCTGAATCAATACCAACAGTGAATGTTGTATGAATAGAGTCATCAATGTTAGTAACCTTCTCATCAAGAATTGGAACAAACTTTTCCTTCTCATCATGAATCTCAAAGACTTGTTGTGGAGTTCTTTCAATCACTACCTCATCTTCCACAGCTTTAGTCTTGTCTACTATGCTCTCTTCAATGTAGAATGCTTCAGTGGAGTGTTCTTCCATGGTTTCAGCCACCAAGACATTACTAATCACATGAATGACATAAGTGCCATCATCATTACTGTCTTCTATATCATAGTCATATCCACCATCATCATCATCATCAAAAGGATAAGGGTAAAGATCTAACTCATCTTCCTCATTGGAGTCTTCAACCTCAGCTAATGCATTAACCCTCTGCTTATGTGGGCAAGACTTAGTAAAATGTCCTACCTCTTCGCAATGGAAGCACTGTGCCTTATTACTACATGTCATAGGTGCCTTTCCTTTGTGATTGGCCCGTGGAGGAAAAGTGGACTTTGGGGGTGTTGAGCTACTAGGTTTAGTTGCTGGAACATTTTTCCTGACCTCCCCAGCTTGAAAACCAAACCTTCTAACTGGCTGTGCTACAAGCTCCTCTGCTCGTAGGGCCTTGTCAAAGCAATCCCTCACTGAATACACGTCAACCACTCTGATTCCGCTGTTGATTTCAGCTCGTAATCCCAATCGAAACCTAGATAACAATTGCCTTTCATTCTCCGATATGCCTGTGCGAGAACAAAGTGCATCAAACCTGTTCATATACTCTGTAACAGTCATAGACCCTTGACGAAGAGAGTTCAGTTGATCTTGTATGCAAGCTCCGAAGTTGCGTGGCAAGTATTTATCTAATAACTCAAGTTTCATCTCCTCCCAACTAGTAGGTTCTCTACCACGGTCTTCCAGTTCATATTCATAGGTGGTCCACCAATCACGAGCAGCCTCAACTAGCTTAGCACGAGCTAGTTTCATCTTTCGTTCCTCAGGTAAATCATAATAATCAAAGTAGTCATCCAGTGCCACTACCCAATCATAGAATAGTTGGGGGTCATGTCTTCTATCAAACTCCTTCAGATCAAGCTTGACCTTTTGTGAGTCTCCAGAGTTCCTCTGATATGTGGGACGTTCAGTCTCGAAATAACCTCTTACATGTTCTTCAAATGTAGGTTGCACTACAGGAACCCTCTGTGGTGGTCTCGGATTAGTGTTTGCCCTCCTGTTAGCCAAGTAAGCAACTACATTCAATGGGGCTTCCACTTCGAGTGTTGTTTGTGACTCACCAGTAGTCTATTGTGCAGCCAACAACCTTGTATTCAATTCAGTCTTTAATTCATTCAACTCAGCTTCCTGTTCAGCCTTCATATTCAGTAGCAGTTCCATAATAGAAGCAAGAGTGGGGGTGTTGTTCTCAGCCATGCTCTGATACCACTTAATGTAGGACTAAATTTGACAAACCAAACTAGACCCAAAGCTGCAGGAACTTATAAACCAAAGAACAATCAAAACCACCCAATAGTAAACAGCAACACCAGTCCAACTTAAACCAATCAACAGTCCTTGAAGAAACCAGAATTAGCAGATCCACAATCAGGAATTTTAGGAAACTGAGTTTGCATCAACAATTAAAAGTTCCAGCAACAGAAATAGAGTCATTGAATAAGTAGGATCATAATCAAAACATAGCAGGACCAGATAACCAAATCAAAACTCGATTCTGACAGTAGGCTCTGAAATCTGGCATTAACTTCTGAATTTTCAGCAGAGTATTATCAAGGAACTAATAACATATCTAAGGACTGATTTGAAAGTCCAACCCATTGGAGAATAATAGCAGCAATCAAGTTCCATACAGATTTAAACATAACAGAATTCAGAATTCAGATCTGGGAAAATCCATAACCGGCCAGAACTAACAGTCCACTTCAGCAAGAACCAGTGGTCTGATTAGCCTCAAAATTGGATCGAACTTCCTTCAGAATAGGACTAACCTTTGATCAAAATTAGAAGGCCATCGGATGGCCAGAACTCCACAAATAGCAAGGCCAACAGTAGATAAAATAGAGAATCTTAACCCAAAAATTCTGCACACAGATTAGAGCACTTACCTCGCTAGCTGAATGAGATTAGAAACAATAAGAAAACCAGAAAATATGAAGATCCACTTGGACTTCTCGCCGCAGAGTGTCGCTTGGATCAAACAGCAAACCCTTCTTCTTTGATCAAACACAAAGAAACCTCCAGAGGAGAAAACGCAGCAGCATCTTTTTGTTCATAAAATTCATGACTCTACTAATGAGAGCTCTCCTTTATTTATAATAATGATGGGGGTTTACATAAAATAGAAACTAACTTTAGTTTCCAAAAACTGAAATAGGAAACTAAAAATTAGAAACTCACCTAGTTACTAAACTGAAAATAGAAACTTACAAAATAGAAAGTCCTTTAGTTACTAAAACTGGAAATAGAAACTAACTTATGACTGAAAATTAGAAACTAACTAGGTACTGAAATTAGAAACTAAATAACCCCATCTAAAAAGGAAACAAATCAATGAATCCCGTATGCAACCTTAGAACCCCTAATTTAGACCCATAAAACTGGCCCAATACACTCCAACCCATATGGACTGAAGGCCCAACACATATACAACCCAACCCTAGGCTTATTCCTAATAAAACAAGCCTAGTTTGATGAAGAATCTGCATCACTGGACAAGTGTCCTACATTCCATCCCCATAGCAGAATTCTAACCCTCCTCCAATTGTATCATTAACTTCCACCATCTCAAACTCCATTATAATGTTAAGCTCCTTGAGTTCTTCATCATCATTGTCCCAATAATCTCAGTTGTTGGGACCAAACACAAGGTAGGAGCAAGGTTTAGAGTATCGGTATCACGTATCACATATCATTTCGGTCGATTGATTTTAAGAGACAATTCGTATCGGAGATACCCAAGATATGCTAAAGATATGCATGAAAATACACTGTTGGAGCAAAAAGCACTATAAATAAGCAAACGTATAACATGTATCATGTATAAACACTAAAATGGAAAACAAAATATAATGAGATAAGTGCATTCAATTGAAATTTTTATAAATGAAAATGTTTCTTACATGTAATAAGAGTCTATTGCCATGAAGAGTGTTGGGTGGTTCAAACTCGTAGCTGGAAGAGTCTTCAAGAATAGGAGCGACTAGGATGATGTTTTCCCAAAGGCATCGGACTTGATTTTTGGAGAAACAAAAAAAAAAATCAAACATGAAACCCACAAGGGCCTTTTAAGAGACGTATCGATAGTATCTGCGTGTATCACACAGTATCACACTGTATCATGCCATATAAGCCGACACTATGCAATACGGTAGGATACTTTAAAGTTTTTAAAAAAGGGGATATGTGTCGATACCCACCAACCAAGGATTAAAGTATCGGTATCGATCGTCGTATCGGTCGGCCAAAATTAAGATATGTATCGGAGGGTATCGTATCGTATCGGAGATACGCTAAGATACGCTAAAGATACGCACATAAATGGATAGGAAACACTTTTTTATACACATTTGCATAAAAAATTAGTTAAAAAAAGTTATATATAACATGTATTATGCATAAACAGTAAATTGAGAGTATCGCACTAAGAATCCAAGGTTTGTAATTGTCCCATAAATGTAAAATCCTTGTTCCCAACCTTGATTTTCACTTTAGTTAGAGAGAAAAATGGTTGGCAGTAACTTTGGAACAAAAACACCTCAAAAAATTATGTTTTTCTAAAAAATTACCCATTTTGGCCATTTTATGACCGTATCGGTACGTATCGGTGTGTATCAGTCGATACATATCGATACGCACCGATACGTATCGATACATACCGATACGTACCGATACATACCGAAACGTACATTTCACTTCAATTTTGAATTTTTCACAGAGTATCGGTACGTATCGGTGCGTATCGGTGGTGTATCGGTGCGTATCGTAGGATACGTATCGGTACATAAGGATTTTAAAATTTTCTTGATACGTATCGGTATGTATCGTGCCGATGCCTACCGATACGGATACGTATCGGCCGATACGGCACGATACGCACCGATACTTAAAACCATGCCACCAACAACAATACGTATTGGCCGATACGATATGGTGGGATATTTAAAACCATGGGGTGGAGTGCCATGAATTTCAATAGAAACTAAGACAAGTAGTAAATTAGGAACCAAAATAGAAACTAACTACTGCTACTGACCCCTCCACGCAAGGACTATGGACTGACTAAATAATACTCAAATCTGGTACAAATATTGGACCAAGACCACAAAACAGAAACCCTGAAGGTCCATCCAGGCTGCCACTGTGGGCTGGGCTTGCTGGTCCATATTTTCTTCTTCCCACTGTGATCTGCATCAGGTTCTTCGTCTGCTATTTGAGTTTGGCCATGGACGATAAATTTGAGGACTTGAATCCCCATTCTAATTATACTTATAATTTACTTAATATGTTTTTGCAATTATTTTTTAACCCATGGACCTACAAAAGTGAACTCATATGGGTCTGAAGCCCTTCTAGGACCGACATGATCTTGATCCCATCCCATTCAGATAGATATCATGCCATAGACAGGCATGTACATTTTCATTATTTTACAGTGTCAATGTGACTCCACCTGTGAGTCTGGCACAATCACAGACCTTTCTTGGACCAACACGATCTTGATCAGATCCAATTAGTCCTCAATCATGCTACTGTTGAGGAAGGCATTTTGGTTATTTGCATAATCAGTGGATCATGACAACATGTGCAACAACAGCATAGCAACAAATCTATCTTGAGAGAATCCCACTTTGGTAGTCATTGCATGCCATTATGAGAAGTGTATTTTGGTCTTTCTCAAAGGTCATTGGATCCTACTTATGTGTTAAGCACATCTAAAAACTCACATCTTAAACATTGAACTGGTAAACAAGAAAAGAAATGATGGACTGAAAGGAATAAGAGCAGAAATGCTACCAAAAAAAAGTGAATCCACAATTACCTAAGATAACCAAATCTAAGAAATAATAGTACATCCGCATAGAGATCCTCCTTGCCAGACTTTTTTATGTTCTGTAAAATAGTGCCATCGTCTTTCAACTTCTCAAACATTACAGAGATAAGAGCCTGTCAAGATAGACATCCATCTGAACAAATTAATGTTGTAGGACATGTGTAATCTAATGCATTAACTAGTCCAAACTCCAAATATACCTTGTCAGGATTCTTGCCTTCCAAGTAAAGCTCATCTTCAACCCATTTAAGGCATATTGATTGACTAGACTTTCGAAAAATTTCAGATAGAACTTCCAACCAATCAATTCTAGTCATGATTGCACATTTCCCTGAGATATTATTGACCTGCAAAACCATTTAATGAAACCGTTAGCCAAACAAAAGAATAGATGTTACTTGCATTTTTTTTAAATGAATCAGAAATTCATTGACAAGAAGATGACAAGGAAATCCACTCTATACCTTAGTTGCATTTGGAAAGACATAATGATGAAATTACAAGTCTTTTTCTCCCTTAAAAAATATAAAAAATTAAGGCAAAAATCTAGAATCGAATGGTTGGAGCTAGGGACTCTAATACAACATACTTCCACAGGTCCATGAGAGCTAGAGTTAACACTAAGTCCATAGCCATGCTCATTGCAAGAGATGGTCTTCTCTTCACAATGTCGATGCCATCAAGTCTGAAGTTGTTTCCTACTTCTCTAAGATTTTCAACCCCCCCCCCCTCTTTTGGCTATGGATCCCATCCCTAAGGGGCTACTCAACAAGTTCATCCCCAACCATCTTCCTAGTTCTCTCCAAGCCATCCCATTAGATGATGAGATCTTGAATGCGGTCCTCTCCCAGAAAACTAACATAGCCCTTGGCACGGATGGTTTTAACATAGTTTACTTCTCATGTTGAGATATCATCAAGGATGACCTCATCAAGGCCATCAAGAATTTCTTCTTTGACCTGAGTCAAATTAAAGGGATCAACCACTCCTTTACCTTATTCCCAAGAAAGAAGGCCAGCAAGTCTGATTTTGGACGCATCTCATTGTGCAACCTTATGTACAACAGTACAAGTTCATTGCAAAAGTCCTTGCAAATTGTATGCCACAAGTTATTGACTCCTTGTTAGTGCCAACCAATCATCATTCATTGTTGGTAGAATTATTTTTCATAACATCCTCCTCTATGATGAAATAGTTAGAGGTTTTGACAGAAAATCTCTCCCCTGCAACCCTCATGAAGATTAACATCCATAAATCCTTTGACTGTCTCAAATGGGATTATGTCTACCCAGTCATACTTCAAATGTCCTTTCCTCTTGTCTTTGTTCATTGGATTCATTCCTGCATCTCCACCCTTAGTTTCTCAATGCTTGTTAATGGCTCTCCCCTACTAGTTACATTCCCTCCTCAGTGGGTGTCCGCAAGGGCTGCCCTCTCTCCCCCTTCATTTCTCCTTGGCCCTAGAAGTCCTCTCTAGAAGCATCCAATCCAAAATGGACCAGAACCTCATCTCCACCATTCCAAAATGTAAAGCTCTTTCATTTGGCCACCTTGCCTTTACAGATTATCTCATGATTTTTCCGAAAGCATACTCCTTTATTGGCTCCATTATGGCTTCCTTTCAACTCCTTAAAGACTTGGCTGGTCTTCGCATCGATCTCCTCAAGTCCCATCTTTTCCTTACAGGGATCTTTGATGCAATAAAGACCTACTTTCGAGATGACTGTTTTTCCCTTGGATCCCTTCCAGTCAAGTATTTGGGGTTGTCCCTAATCACTGACAGGTTGGCTTCTCAACTACACGCTCATGTTGGATTCTTCAACTTTGAAAAGGCAAGCTTCTTTCTAAAGCTGGTCGTTTGGAGCTAATCAGATTTGTACTTCAATCCTCATACAAATATTGATCAAGTGTTTTTGGTCTACCCAATTCTATTATCAAGGCTGTGGAATCCTTTGTGTGCATTTCTTTTGGAAAGGGACTGATTCTGCTAGATTTCTCCACCCAACAAGTTGGGTTGTTGTTTGTCTCCCAAAAAGGAGAGAGGTATTGGTTTGAAAGGATCAAGAGGCAAATTCTACAGGCATCCTCTGATTTGCAAAATTGTAGCAAAGAAGAATAGCATCTAAATCGAGATGGGTCTACTCTAGTCTTCTCTGAAAATACTCCCTTTGGACGGCTCCCTCCTCCTCTGACGCTTCTTGGGTTTGGCATAAGATTCCCAAAGTTAGAAACCTTGTTCTAGGGGCTATCTCCTTAAGGATTGATGATGGTATGTCTACCTCGCTTTGGCTTGATATCTAGCACCCGATGGGTGTCCTCTTCCCAATTGTGGGTGCTAGAGCTATCCACTCCACAAGCATCTGTAAGGGGCCCACACCACCTTAAGCGACATTCTCGAAGCTTGTACTAAATCGGGGCAACTCCCAAATCAACTCTAACCCGGTCATTCCTTGCTTTATCTTTCCGAGTTTTTCCGCCCATCCATCTCAACATCCTCGTCTCTACTACACTCAACTTATCTATATTACGCTACTTGACTACCCAACATTCTGCCCCATGCATCATAGCCGGTCTTACGACTGTCCTATAGAATTTTCATTTAAGCTTTAGAGGAATACGTCGATCACACAACACTTCAGATGCACCTGTCCACTTCATCCATTCTACTTTAAACATCATCGTCTCTCTCACCTTCCTTGTTTATAGTTGACCCCAGATATCTAAAATACTCTCTCTCTCTCTCTCTTTGAGTTTCACCACTTCGTTATCTGTCCTTGAACGACTAAAGTTACACACCCTATACTCCGTCTTCGTTCTACTTATCTTAAGACCTCTTGATTCCAAGGTAGACTCCAACTTGTCGTTAATCCTTACCACTGTCTCATCCACCAAAAAAAAATATTATCAACAAAAAAATACACTATGGAACCTCCCCTTAAATGTTCTTGGTTAAATCATCCACGATAAGAATAAACAGATAAGGACTCAAAGTGGATCCTTGATGTAACCCAATAACTCACTACCTTGACCTCTCATAGATCTCACACTAGCCACTAAGCCCTCATACATGTCTTAATTATATCCACATTTTTAATTGACACCCCTCTCTTCCAAAACCCATGCCAAATTAACTCTCTGGGGACTCTGTTGTAAGCCTTTTCTAGGTCGATGAAGACCATATGGAGATCCTTCTTGAAGGATCTAGATCTTTCCATAAGCCTCTGTATTAGATAAATCACTTCCGTTGTGGATCACTCAGGCATAAAACCGAATTGGTTCCCGGAGATACTAGTTTCTCTTTTTTTCTATAGACTTCGATAACCTTCTCCCATAATTTCATAGCATGACTCATAAGTTTTATGCCTATATAGTTATTGCAACTTTAGATATCACCTTTATTTTTGTAGATTGAAACTACAATACTTCTCCATTCATCAGGCATCTTTCGCGTGCTCAGAATATTGTTAAACAACTTGATTAGTCAGGTTACCCCACATAGCCCAAAGTCTTCTACACTTCAATTTATAACTCGTGCGGGCCTAGTGTCTTACCTACTTTCATCTTTCTTAAGGTTTCTTTAACCTTGATCACTCCTACCTTTCATACATATCTATAATGCGTGTTGTCATGACGGATACTCACACCACTTCTATATAAGCTGTCTACATTTAGTAAGTCGCAAAAATACTCATCTCATCTCCTCATAATGTCTTCATCCTTTACTAGCGCTCTACCATCATCACTCTTAATGCATCTAGCATGATTGAAATCTCTACTGTTCCTTTCCCGTATTTCAGTTATCTTATAAATAGTTTTTTCCCCTTCCTTTGTATTCATATTGTTATACAAGTCATTATATTTCTTTGCCTGTGCTTTCCTCACAATCTTCCTTGCCTCGTTTCGGATAGCCTTATACCTCCCTTCATCTTCAACCTCCCTAGTCCTTTGCCAAGTTTTAAAACTATCCCTCTCAATCTTGATGGTTGCCTAGACTTCCTCATCCCACCACCAAGTCTCTTTAGGGGCCAGACGATTACCCCTCAACATCCCTAAAACCTCTTTAGCAACTTTCTTAATGCAGTCCGTCACCTCAATAAACATCGTGTTGGTATCTCCCTCAAAATCCCACTTTCCCTACACCACCACTTTATTGGTAAAAGACCCCAAAGAATCTCCTTTCGATCTCCACCAGCTTACCTTCGGGCAAACATTTTTCCTTAGTGTATGTTCCGGCATATTGAGGTACATATCCAAGATCAGCACTCAGCAGTCTATGTTAAGAGGTTAAGCTCTCCACAGGTATAACCTTGCAACCATTACACAACAATCTGTTAGACCTTCTAGTAAGGAAGAAGTCTATTTGGCTGGTATGCTGCCCACTTTTGTAGGTAACCAAATGCTCCTCTTAAAGAAGAAAGATGGATGCAACAGAAATGAACGCATCTCCATACTATTAAGTAGAATAGATAGAAGATAGTCTGGATTATACCACATCACTTATTCTACTTCTATAAATATTGTACTGGGACTTTTGGAGCTGTTCATCGCAATAACATGATCGGGTCTAATCATAGAAAAGATTCTGCTCCTCAAGCAAACCAGCCTATCATCTATATGGGGCTTAGGCGGTTGTTGAAATAGAGACAATTTGGTAGTGAATTCCAATATCGCAAATAAAATCCTGCCAAATCCTAGGACCAAGGAAGCTTAAGCTTTTTCTTCCGAATTAACAACCGCAACTTATTAAGCTACTAGCTTTAGTGCCTACTTATCCTATTATTTTGCTTAAGTGTCTGCTTCGGAGAAAGCATATGCCTCTGTTCAATATTCATTTGTGGATGCAATCCAATCTAAAGAAATCGTCAGGAGGGTTCATTCCCTTCTCCATAGGGCCAAAGTCTAAAACTGAAAACCCTCCTCATTCCTCTCCCCAGCCCGTATCCTCCATGAACCTTTCCATTGCATCTTCTATCTGTACCAATGTGTCCATTCAGGCCTCCTCTCATGATTCCCCCCCCCCCCGGGACAAAAACCATACACTAAATCATCCATGTGTTCCCAAAATTGCAACAAACTTTTTCATCCAACCCTGCTTAGGTTGTATATATGCTAATAATGTTGACAACCTCTATTTCTAACACAAGCTTCATGGATAAAATCCTAGCTCCAAATCTTTTAAAATCCACAACTTCATTCTTTTGGTCTTTATCCACCATTATGCCAACTCTACCACTACTACTTTGGTCTCCCAAATATGAGAGTTTGAAATCATCAAACATTTTAGCTTTATCACCCTTCCATCTAGTCTGTAGTTTCTATTTTATTTTAGATTTTAATATGTTGTTCCAAGAAACAGCCTCTTTGCAAAGCGGGGGTAAGGCTGCGTGCATTATGAGTCAATTATGACCCTCCCTAGACCCCACAGGGATGGGAGCCTCATGCACTAGGTACGTCCCTATTACAACAACAACAAAGGAGGAAGGGTTGTGCAAGAAAGAATGATGAAAGAAGAGAAGAAGATCAAAGGAGGAAGGGATATGCAAGTCTCTTGGCAGCCATGGTTCAAGCCCAAAAAGCCTCAATCAAATTTCAATTCTTCAAATCTGTCCTTATCTACTGCGTTACATGACTATAAAAAGGAAAATCAAAACCTAACAATGGAAATTAACCTGAATTAGCAACTGAAATAAAATCTCCCAACTTACTTGATGGACACCCTACTTTAACAATAAGGAAACAAATCAAATTACTAAGTTAATTCCAAATTTTCCCATGCCTAACTGCATCACAACTCTAGAGAGAAAAAAGTGCAGCAGGATTCTACTTTATTTACTATTCAAAAATCAAAAGCATGACTTGTTTATGATAAGGCTTTGGAAGCTCAGATCAATGCATAGTATTAACTATTATGGTCATTACCACAAACATGTGGTCAAAACACAACTACCATGACCATATCATCTACATTGACCAATAGAAAAAATGGCATTGACTTTTCCTAATAGAACAAGAGCATGGGATAGAGAACTTGTTAGTTGTTACTCCCATACCAAGCCAGGGGGGGATAATAGGATGCAGGATCAGGCCGGTTTGCATGGTAAAGACCTCTACTTCATATTTTGCTCAGTATGGGGTAATGACCACGAAACCCCTTTTCTAAAACCCATTTTTATCTTTTCTTGCCTCCAACATCAGCTCCCATTAAAGGAACCTCACCCCCTAACCAGTAAGGACACCTTCTGTACATTAGGAGGAAAAAGATGAGCCAAAAAAATGTGGAGAAAATAAAGATCAACATATGCAATGGTTTATCAACAACTCGAAACAAAGTTCTTAAAGTACAATATTTTGCAAAATGAAAGCAGGTTTTTCTTCCAATTATGACAATCAACTAATTTATCTTCAATTGTTTGAAATTACTCAATCTTTTCGGTCTGGCTTCACAAATTCTTCTATGGGTACAAAACTTCAATCAGTAACTCATTCAGAGGCTTGTAACAGAGAGAATTAAAATTATTAAGAAAAAAAAAGCCCAATGGTGTAAAGAGACGGTGCCTGCCTCTTTCTCAAGTTGCTGTAAAGTAACCCAAAGCAAACGCAATCGGGGACCCTCATCAACAGCATATAAACTTAAAGGACGCTTTAGCCTGCACTTTTCACATTCAACAGCTCTGTTATCTGAATTACTATCAGCTTCAATAGCATTCAGAGCACCGATTAATTTTGTTTTCACTTCATCCCAAGCAGACTCTGAGTTGACTCTTTGATCATTCTTCGCTGCACTGCAAATGGAAATTGTCTATCCAATGTAACTGAGGATAACAAGAGAAACCCAAAGCCAAAGAATTATCTTCAGATCTTACTCATAATAAGTCATCATATTCATTATCTAAATTAAAAGACCATGTGGCATGAGGTGTCTGACAGGGGTCACATGCCAATGCTTAAAGCCACAATATATTAGCATTGAATGTGCAACCAGTGTCCTTGTTACATAGCTAAGAGGACAAATGACATGCCTTCACCTTAAAAACAATTAATATGATTACCCTTACCTACCAGAAGAGGTAGAGTTTGCAGGAACCACAGTATTGCCTGCATTGCTACTTCTATTACTGACATTAACCTTCTCAGACGGCACCACCCCAGCCATATACGCAAGGACTAAACTGGCCATCAAAAGTACTTGATCAGCAATAGGCACCCACTCGAAGGGCATCACATTCTCTGGATTTGCCAAAGTCCCCAAGAAACAGCGCCTCAGGGAAAACTCCCTAAAACGCTGGCTTCCTCTTGAGATATTGGCTATAGGTGCACGAAGTTCCCATGATGATAGTTGAACAAAAAGTTTCGGTACGCCATAGGAAAGTTTTCTGCAACCACATAATGAAGTGAAGTTTAAGAATAAGAATTCTCATCTGTTCAGATTCCCCTAGTATACCACCTATGCCTCGGTTATCTTTAAAAAAAGAAGGGCCAGTATCCAATGCTGGTCCCGCCTATGCAGGATCCTATGCAGGGTCCTGGGAGTCGTAAGTTTGGAGTAGGTCCTAACCTTTGGCTTTTTTGTGCATAGTGGCTGCTCTCAAGACTTGCACCCTGGCATTTGCCCTGGCATCCAAACATTTTACCATTGCTCTAAGCAACGGCCCCTAATTTCATATGCCTCGGTTATCTTGATGCTAGAAAATTGGCAGCAAACTCAGGATATCCATGCCAAGGGTGATAAATATATATGTTATATTCATATGGTGTCCAATAAAATTTGTCCCTTAATACAAAATTATACAAACAATGGAAAAAGATGCAATTATGAAACTAGCCAGTTATAAATCAATAATGTGATACCACAATATTACAAGGCATGAAAAGGATTAAAAAAAGAGAGAGAGAAAAGATTGATCAAGGAGAAAGAAAAAGAAACCTTTGGCCTATTCCGCTAAATGCATTCCTAGGTATGAAGTTGCTCCTCTTGTGGACACTTCTATGCAAATGTTGTCTGGCATATGATGGTAACACAGCAGATTCTGCCATTCAATAAGCGGTAAAGCCCAGTGAATCCACTCCTTTGATCAATGCGGACGCCGATAACTTCTAAAGGCAGCATGGACCCAACTCAGCTACTGAAAACAATATCCAATCAGGAAGACAACAACACAATGGATAAATGAGTAGGACCACAAAGAACCTCTAGTGATCACAATTCATGCATCTAAAGCCCCACCACGGATAAAAATTATTTAAAAAAAAAAATTGATCACAAATGTATTTGAGCATATCAAATGGGTTACAGACCATGTAACTATCAGCTTATGCATTCTTACTGGAAACAGAAAACACAACTTCGGTAGCTATAGTTGACTGAACTAGTCAAAGTCAACTAAAGTAACAGAATCAATATCAAAGAACGACATCTCAACCTACATTTCACCAAAATCAATTTCCATATTGATCTCAATAAAGAAAAATAGCTCAGTGATTTAGGCCTAGCTACGCAAAACAAACTAATCACAAATTTTCTGTTATATCTGACGATTGGAATCTCAGTATATATGGGAATCTCGAATTTAGTTTCGTGGGGAAAATTTTTAATGGAGAAGTAAAGTAGAACCTGAAATTCATCACCAATAACTTAACAGAACTTCCTCTACCAAAACTAATGCATTGCAGTCGCTAATAAATTCTATGACGAACAAGAATTTTGGATGTGACTGAAGAGAAAAAAATGTAGGAACCCTATCGAAGTGAACACTGGTTCAGTATTTGAGAGGTCAAGCGAAGAGTTTGTTCGAGGAGAAATAGAAAAAGTTCGAATTGATGAGGATGAGGATTGAATATGTGCGTACCTGGTTTTGTTTCCCCGCTGAAATATTGCTACTGTCACTGTAGACAGTAGTGAGGAACCGAAAACGAGAGAACGACGAACAGTTGAGGCTAAACCGATGAAATATTGTTTCTATTTTCCTACGATTTTTCGGCGGAATAAAAGATTCGTTTTTTCTTTTCTCGTTGAAAAAATATTTCTATGTAAATTTTTCTGCTTATCATAAAAATTTTCCCAAACCCTATCTACTTCACGACTGGGAAAAATCCCATTGGCCCCGTGCTGGTATAGGGGCACACGGCCTTTGACGGAACTATCCCCCATTTTTGCCCATGGCCGTTGCTCGACTTGTGCTTTACAGCAGAGGGGTACAAAATTATTGCCTCACCCTTGTAAAATCAAATTCTTATTCATGTTGATACCCTTTTATGTGCTGTCATTGGTCACTTGCCTTTATCTTTTTTTTAAGAAAATATGAGCTCTACATGAATGATTCTTTTTTTTCTTTTGAGAAAAAGAACCATGGTTGCTAGGTGTTCTACATGGCCAGACATGTGTCTGGGCTACCAGGGGTAGGGGCATCTTTTCACAACCCACCCCCATGTGTCTGGACGTAGAGTCATGCTAACAATCATAGCACTTTCTCCCTTTTATTTTTATTCTTTCTCCCTTTTATTTTTATTAGAAAATCCATTAGTGCATTGTGTAGATTCCTCACCACATTGGTAAAACCCTTTCTCATTCTAAAAATTTTCGTGGTGCAATCGATATTAAAAAATAAATAATTAAAACAAAAATGCTTTTTCCTCATTTTAACTTCTCTTTTTTTTTTTTTGTAATTTAAATTTACAAATCAATTGAGAGAAAGAACCTTGTCAATCTAAAATAGGTAACACCAATGCACGAGAGCATCAATGCATAAAGCAACATTGTCTTTACGCATCCTCCTATGTCTGGATGTAGGTAATACCAAACTGGAAGTCTTCTTTCTCTACAATAAATAAGAAAAAAGACATTTATAGAAAAAAAAATTATATTTCCACCCATTTACATTATAAAGTTAAAAGCAAATGGAGTTTCCATTTGCTTTTAAAAATTAAAAACAATATTAATTTTTAATATTTTCTGATTTACATTAAGGCTACGAGTGCAAGACAAATAAATAATAGATAAATATAATATGATAAAAAAAATATATGAAAAAGAACACAAGTACACACCTAGACATGGTGGGCGTGAAATACCATGTTGCCCTCGTGTTGAAGATGCATCCATGCGCTAGTTTGTACCTACGCCAACAAGGTAACGTTCTCTTGGGCTAACAAGTAATGATTAAATTAAGGGAAAAGACGTCATGCATATGTATATCCCACGTTGCCATTGGTTGGAGTCAGTAGCTTCAGAAAAGCTAGCGGTGTGCCATCATCCACTCTTAAATCAATTATGAGTATATAACTTCAAAAAAAAAAAAAAAAAAAAGCGGAATAAAAGTTTACCTAACCATGTGGCCTCTATGCTAACTTGGGGTTCCATGAGAGGGCACGCAAATGCATCAACATGGGGTGGAAATAGTATTACATAGGGGTAGGATGGTCATTTCAATCATCTCTTGTCTCAACATAGGGCAACTTGACCAGATAGCTAGCATAGTTTTCACTTAGAAACAATGAACATTTTATCTATGGGAAATGTTCTTTTTCCAAGAGTACAACTCTTACACTTGCATGGTGGCCAATGGAAGCACACGAGGAAATACAATAAGAGCGTTATTTTATATTTCATGGGAGTAAGGTAGTCATTTTGCTTCTCGAGTGTTAGAGACTTAGGCACCATTTAATAACATATCTGCCGTTTCTATGTCTAGAAACGGAAAAAACAATAAATTCAAGTTTTTTATAACATAAATGGATTTTTGGGTGTTTTATAAACTATTTATGGGAATAGAAACTGTTTAAAAAAACCATCACCGTTTAAAACTATTTGATCCTTTACACATGCATTTTAGGGTTCAATGGAACTTGGGAAGAATAGAGGCGTACCTTGCAGAATTTTGGAGAGCAGCACAGGAATTTGAGAACCGGAGCTTGATCTCTAGAGATTTGAGGTCGCAAGTAGGTATTTGAAGGTCGAC
This sequence comes from Macadamia integrifolia, assembly GCF_013358625.1. Lineage (NCBI taxonomy): Eukaryota > Viridiplantae > Streptophyta > Magnoliopsida > Proteales > Proteaceae > Macadamia > Macadamia integrifolia. The sequence goes on from NC_056566.1 coordinate 10,952,364, forward strand.
GAGAGGTATCGAAGAAGAATCTTGCAGATTTGTAGAAAATTGACAGTTGCTTTACCTTTTCACGACTTGTAGAAAAATCACGAGTTGGGAAGTGATAAGACCGCTCAGACTGGTTGAATAGGGTTCACGGGAGTAGCAGATTCACGAGACTTGTAGAAGAGATTCAAAGAGTGAGGTTGCGGAGGAGTTACAGAGGAGTACACCTCCATTGTTGTTCTTTACTTCAGAGAAGAAGTGTGATGAAGGGTCTAAGCAATAGTTTGATAAGGCACTTTTATCGCGTACGAGGGTAATTAGTTGGACACAACTCGTTTTCAGAAACACAGAAACAAGTTAAACTTGTTTCGGCTGGGACGATTCTAAAATCATTAATTTTTATAAATTTCTATTTCCAATTCTAAAAACTGGTGAAACGAAACACTTTTACCAAACGCTTTTTACCCAATTTCTCCATTTTTAGGAACAGAAAAACACAAAAATGTATTTTTGGGAACGATATTAAATGGTGCGTCAAGACTCTAGAGCAGGGCCTTACTCCCCACCGAAACCATTTTTCCTTTTATTTTTTTATGAAAAAATTTCTTTTCGCACTTTTTTTTTTTTCCATTTAATTTGTAAGCCTTATTAAACGGGACCGTTCCGTTTTAGCCATGACTGGGACCAATTACCGGGTTCTTTAACTTTAGCTCGGTTGCTCGATTTTGAATTATTCACTTTCCCCTCTTCCGAAATATATCTCTGTGACAAATAACAATCTCTACTCTCAATCTCTGGTGTGTTTGACGACGACAATCTCATTCAAAAGCTGGGTTTCCCTTCCTGTTTTTCTTGAGTTGCAGGCTTGATTAATATTAACAAAGAAACCAACACGAACCACAGAGAATGAGCGATCTGGTACCAGGCACCGATCCACCCGCAGCGGAACTCAAGAGCGGTTTCGATGCTGCTCGAATCGCAGAAGTAAAAGCATGGCTCGCTTCTCAATTCGATGCGGCAGGCAAAGAGGTGCCTGAATTCGAATACACGCCTCGAAGTGTTGCTCATTTGCACAACATCGCCACTATCTCTCAGGCCAAGAGTCAGGCTGCTGGTATTGTTGCTTCCGATCTCCGCCAGAAGGCTGCGGAGTATCGTTCTCAAGGTTGGTTAGGTTTTCTTTCTTTCTACGCATTTATGAAGAGAGTAATTTGATCGTTTGCTTTTCCCATTTGAATTTACTACGAATTTTGTTAAAATTTTCCATATTTGCAGCTGCAAGAATCAGAGAGATACTGGAGCATGCGGGTTTGGCGCAGGAAAGCTTACCCTCCAATGTCATTTCATCGGCACAGGTTCTGGCAAATGTGGCCAATCTGTTGAATATAAGAGATACTGAGATGAGTAGGTGGGTCTCTCTTTCTCTTTCGCCCCACCACCGTTTTATATGAATTGATGATCTTACCTTAAAAATGGTTATAGTTTTCTAGTTGCAATGGGGGATATCTCTTTGAGGAAGACGGGAGTGGAGGAGAAGAGGGCTAAAGTGCAGAAGGAGTCCAGAGTGCTTCTTGACTATACCCGGAAGGCAATTGCGAGGCTTACATACTTGAAAAGGTAGTTTCATGCAGTTACCCGCAGGTTCAATTTTGGCTAATTAATATTAAACTTTGAGTTTTAGTTAAAGAAACAGCTGAACTATTTGGAAAATCGTTTTTTTCCTTTTGCTTGTAGGACCCTTGCACAGTTGGAAGACGATGTACCTGCTTGTGAGGAACAAATGCATCACTGGAAGACAAATTTGAAACTCATGATCAAGAAAGAGCAACAATATTTCCAGCAATATTCTAATTACAAGGTACCACTATGGTGATCTTTAGTTTGCTCTTTTATGTGTTCTTCATCCAATTGATGATGTAGATTCTGGGAAAAAGGGTTTCAATATATTTGAGCTTTGGCAACTTTTGCTTTTAAGTTTAGAGGAATTGAAAATAACTTGCCATAACTTGATCAAGTTGACCCATTCAGTAGATAAGCAGATTAATCTAATCAAGAAAGAGTATTTGTTTTTTATCTTAATAAATAGGCAGTGGTCCACTTACCAAACCTTATTGAAAAGTGAAATGCAGTATGAATCAAATGACCACGATATCTTAGCCAGATCTCTACATAATGTTTGTAAGGTTACATGATACACATTTAAGTGTGGGCTTCCCTCATCAATGGTAACCTTAAGAATAGTGAGACAAGGAGAGACTGGCTACTTTAAGGATGGAAAGAAGGCAAAGCACCATTAGAGGATTGGACTAATTGAAGAGAAATCGGCCTAGAGAGATTGAAACTTTCTGCATGAGATACTGGCATTGTGAGAGTGAATTGTTGAATGAGAGGAACGAAGAGCGGCATAACGAAAAATGGGGAGGGGAAAAGTACTACATGTGGAATCATGAGAGTGAATTCATCTTTTCAAGAGGATTTCTCCATGTTCAGAAGGGAGGGGGCAGCAGCATGAGGGAATTCATCATAACCCGTCATTGAGTACCTTTAGAAATGGCAATAGATTCATCTTGAGCTCTTTCACTGTTACTCCAAAAGACCCAAATAACCCGCCTCAGAATTGCCTGCAATTACTGAACACAAAAGAGATAAAAAAGCTCCACAAGGAATAGGGAACCACCTTGCGGATAAGGGAGCTGATGGTTGGGTCAAATGATTAATGGCAGTGGTGATGTTTCTACTGATCTGCTCATCACCATTTTGTTTTGATAAGCGGTTGCAGAGAATGAACTGCTATGCCTGGTCTATCCATACTTTATAGAGTGTGTTTTGAAGTTATAAGGAAAACTCAACTATGTGTGAGAGAGGAAAATAGGACTGGTTCTACCAAATATATTCATGTCCATTAATGTCATAGAGACGAAGAGAGGAGAGGATAATCTGTTTTTATCCATTGAGAGATACAAAGAATGTTTGGGGAACAGGGAAAGACAATGAGAGGGGCATTTGAAACTTTGTACCTCAGTGAATGTAAATCCTGCAAGGACGACAAAAGAGGCTTTATGAGAAAGGGAGGGGAGGAGGGAGAGGAGAATACTACACATGCATGATGCCATTGGAAATAAATCTGAATTGGTAGCTTCTGGTGGAAAATTATTTGTTATACATACTTCCTTTTTTGACCTCTAATGGTGTATAATACCTCTGACAGATCTTTTGAAGGCCATTTTGTAGGAATAATGAAGGCTTTATATCAAGCCTAATGCCTGACCTGTACAAATATTTACCTTTTTTGACGTTCTGATTGAGGCGAGCCAACAATATCCGTAAGGAATGGCAATTTCTAAAATTCATTAAGCACATCTTAATATTTTTTTCTTAATTTTCTTGGAGGTGAAGAGGGGGGGGGGTTTGGGTGGGTGCGTCTTATAGGAACATTTCTTACTTGCCACTACTTAGTTTACTATACCTAATGGTACCCTAACATTGGATCCACCCATGGGATTGCATCTATACTGGGGCACAAACAACAAAAATGGTAATGACAATACGATAATGACGACAAATAATAATTATTTATATTTTCTTGATTGTTGGATCCATAGTGTTGCAGCCACTAAACTATGCCTCATGTGTTTGTCACTCATTCAACAACAACAACAACATCCAAAACCTTATCCAACTTAATGGGGTCAGCTACATGGAGATTCCAAGCAAGGACGAGAGGAAGGATCCATGCAAAAAAATTGACGGGTTATGATTAATTATAATCAAGTGCCGTGTCACTCATTCTGGATCATAATCCTGTGATATCATTTATTCCTGATTTGAACTACACTACTTCTGTTTGCAAAAGGTTTTGATGTTTAATCTTCGTGGTCTGAGATTGCTTTCACATGTGCAAAAAAACTTGTGCCAATGACTCATTATAGTCTCATGTTCTGTCACTAAATTCCAAGTGGTGTTTTTCTAATACTTTATAATGGTTTAAATAGGCAATATTGAATCGCGTGGGCTACACTCCAGAGATTAGCCATGGTGTTCTGGTTGAAATGGCTGAACACAAGAAGGAGTTGGAGAAAAAAACTAAGCCAATCTTGGATACATTAAGAAGCTACCAAGATTTGCCTCCTGTACTTCCCTATCTCAATCAACCTGGAGTTTTATTGGATAGCGTACATGTGTAGGACATTAAGAAAATCAAAACCATTTTATTTGTGCAGGATAAAACTCTCGCTGCTCTAGCTATTGAGGACAAAAGAAGGCAATATGCTGCTGCAGAGAAGTATCTTGAGGAAGTGTTGCATTCAGCTCTTTCCACTACAGAATAATTTCCTGGTCTATGTAAGTTTCACCTAATGAAGTAGTGATGCCTTGGTTCCACTTCCGTCTATGCTGCTGTTTATTGGGAACCTTTTCTTAAATAAATTAGGCCTTTGTCAGAAAGGGAATGCAAACCCTCAATAAAAGTCCTTACTAAACCGGATAAGGCCAACTCTGTGAAAACAGACGGCTATAAGAGATATCTATACCATCTGGACCTAATCTAGTAATTTCCCCTGCCACTTGAACTATTTATAATCAGAAATTCAGGAGAAAAGTTCCTTTATTGTAGTTGCAACCCTGCTTATCTAGTCCAGAGAAGATTGATTTATTGGTATAACCCCACAGGCTGCTGATTATCTGAGATTCTGTATGCTTTGGTCTTCCAGCATGTCAATTGGTACAAGGCATCTTTTGTCCTAGCCATGCCTCAAATGGCACAAGTGCTGAATGAGAAATGATGCTTTTGTATGCTTAAACTGCATCACACAACCCCCTATAGCTAGAAGCAGCAGTAAGTTGGAGTTGTGAGTTGTTCATGACCTCTTCAGCTTAAGACCTTAAGTTGTCTGGTTCTAGGAATCCCAGGATTACTGATATTTGTATTTGCAAGATTTACTCTCTGCCCCCACAAACCCAACTGGGTTTTTATTCATAACTACACATTGATAGGTCAGACAAACAAAATCCAATAATTGATGTGGTCCATGAGCTTGATAAATAATGCATAAAACCTACACAAGACCAAATATTTTGGCGGTGCCTTTGCAGTTTGATCATATTGTTGGTTTGCCTTCTGCTTGATCAGTGGAAGGGCTGCTTCAGTCGCACATAACAGTAAATTTTCGTTGGTGGTTTCTTGTATTCATCCTTCAAAATCCTTTGGGTGTTTCTTTCACTTTTGGTGGTATTTTTTGCTGATTTCTCCTTTCCCTCTCTGAATGTTTACCATTTTTACTCAAAACTCAGCAGTTGGCATTCCTGGAAAGCGTCTGAGGAAATGTTTTCCTATTTCTTTCCTTCATTTTGAATGACAGTGATATTTGGATGGCATATGATGCAGGACACCCCGTCTTGTTGTGCTCCTTATGCAACATTAATTTCAGTGATTGCTGCCTGAATCTCAGGCAGCAAGTGGAGTGGAGTCATGTGAGCAGGATGAGTTGCAGATTTTTATGGATGAAATAGAAGAAATGGATTTCCAAGGAGAATGTTTGCCTTATTGGGGGTACTATGAAGTATGAACAGATGAGATGGAACTGAGTTTGCTTTATGTGTGCTGAATCATGAGCTGTCTTGTGAAATGGAGTGTAATGAATGAGAGAGAGAGAGAGAGAGAGAGAGAGAGAGAGATTCTACTTATAATAATTTGTTATGAATTCATGTCAATATGATATTTTAGGCTGTGTTTTGTATGCATTCTTGGAATGCATTCTGGACCAAGAACACATTCTGGACTATTAAAAACATTGTTTGGTAAGTATTCCATTCTCAAAATTCTAAAACATGGTCAAGAATGCAGCCCATTTTGGAATGGGATATTTTTCCATTCTCCATTCTCCATTCTCTAGCTCTTGGCAGAACCCCGATGAAAATAGTTCCGCCACTAATCTTATGAAATGCACCTTCTCTCCCAAGGAATAGCGTCTCATACTTATAAATGTCCAAAAAGTACTTTTCTTTCTCTCTCAAAAAACCACTTCTCTCGCCCCAAATCTCTCTCTTTTTCTCCTTCTTAAGATTTCCTCTCAAATCCAAAATCCTAAAATCTCTTGTTTTCCTTGAGATCTTTACGGGTTTGATGTAAGCAATACTAAGGAACAAATTAAAATTTTATATTTTTATTTGTGAATTATTGATCTAATATTGTCTGGGAATTTCACCAAAGAGGCAAAGAGATTTCGCCCATGAGGTGTTTGATAAAATGTCTGAGCATTCTCACATAAAAATGTATTTTAAGCAAACATTTTAGCCAAACAATGTTTTCATTCTCAGTTAAGAACATATTCTGTATTTTCATAATGGAAATGCATTCGAAACATAGCCTTAGTTTTGAACTAAAGTTGAAAGATTTTTCCTTTCAATCTCCAAGTCAGATACATCTATTATTGCCAAATTCTGATCTCCTAATAAAGCACAATTTTTTACAAAACAAAATGTCAGTTTTGAAAGTTATATTTCAAAATTGGAAGAAAGTGCCTTGCTTAGCGGAATAGAGGTGGTTGGGGCAATTAAGAGTCAAAATCCCCCCCACCCCATTTGTTCAAATCGCCCGAAATGCCCCTTTCAAGAATCTCCACCCTTTCTTACCTTTTTCATTTTTTCTTTTTTTTTTGGGGGGGGGGGTGTTTCAGTTTTTTGTTTAAAATGTAGAGAAATCACCTTGATAAAAAAAAAAAAAGGTTCCTACGTAATTTTAGTAGTCTTTCCTAAATGCCATACTTTGTGTACAACTAATATGGCTATTCTGGGCATTGGATAGAGATGTTATGGTTTGGATTAGCTATTTGTTAAATTTTATCACTAAATTCAGTCAAATATCCTCTTGTGTATTGACATGTATCTATATATTTCTATTTACGCCCCGGATACTCTTACAACTATTGTGTACTTTCTTATAACCCTAAATTCCAAAGCTTTACTTTGTCACGTGACAAACTCTAAGATGACTTAAACTTGACTTGTGAGTAGGGGATCTAGGGGTCTACCATCTACAATAAATTTGGCTCCATATAATCTATCGGGTGACTGTTGTTGGCATTTTAAAGAAGGCATGTAGGAAAGGTTCCTATCATAGACATATAAGTATCAGGCTTCCAAAAGTTTGCCGAGTAAAACTTACGATATGCAAAAGGCATACGATAGGCTGGAATGGAGATTTATTGAATGTATGCTCTTAAAGATGGGCTTCCTCAAGTATTGAGTTGACCTTGTGATCGCATGTCTCCGATCTATTTCATATAAGCTCCTAGTCAATGGGGGTATCAAGGGCTCTATTGTTCCAACCCTTGGTATTCGTCAAGGAGATCCTATCCCCCCTGCCATATTTATTTTATGCTCACAAGGACTCTCATCTATTATCTCTCATGCACAAAATGTTGGTGCTCTTTATGGCATCAAAATTCGACACAGGGGTTCCCCATTGACTCATTTTCTTTTCGCTGATGATTGCTTATTTTTTCACAAGCGAGGCTTTATGAGGTCACAGCTCTAAAGCATTATTTTGATCTTTATTGCAAAGCTACGGGACAAGTCTATAAATATTCAAAAGTCTTCTCTTTAATTCTCATGAAAGATTCAAGCGCTAAATTTCAAGAGTTTTAAAAGTATTATATGGTGATGGTCCATCTAAATACTTGGGATTACCAACTGATTTTAGAATATTTAAGAAGGTTTTATTCAAAGAGGTGAAGGAAAAGACTCTTGGGAAATTGCAAGGTTGGAAGAATAATTTTCTATCCAATGTTGGCAAGGAAGTTCTATTGAAGGCTGTTATTTCACCAATGTCAAATTTGGCAGGGTCGCACTTTAAATTGCCTGTATCATGACTCAATCAGGAAGGTGGCATTAAACTTTTATTGGGGGGGATTCATATAAGGATTCCAAGATTCATTGGATTTCTTGGTCTCACCTGTGTCGTGCACGGTCAAAGAGGGCTTGGGATTTAAAGATTAAAAATTTTAGAATCAGGCTGCTTGGCGGCTTTGGTCATTCCCAGACACCCTTTGGGCCCATCTAATGAAGTCAACTTATTTCCCAAACTCAAGTTTCCTTGAGGCGAGGTTTTGTAGCAAACCATCATGGGGACGGCGGAGTCTTTTGGAAAGAAGGAAAACTCTCCTCAAGGTTTTACTTTGGAAAAAAGGAAGAGGGGGAAATGTGAACGATAGCTGCGTACTTTCTCTCCCCAAGTTCAAGATTCAAGAACCAAGGCCAACTGGTTGCCATCTGAACTAGATTGCAGAGCTTATTGATCCAATCTCTATATGTTGGAGGATAGAATTACCGCAACAATATTTTCAACCACATACAAAAGAGTATTCTTAAGATAAATTTGAGCCTTTATCGGAGGCATGATAAGCAGGTTTGTGATCCTTCAAAGAATGACCTATTTTCAGTTAAAATGACATACCAGTTACTCTCAAATGAGGCTCAAGTTGCTACCGCTACAAGTGCGCCATCTTCTCATCTTCACCAATGGAATAATGTCCCAGACTCATCTTGGAATCGCATATGGCTATAAAGACTCCCGAAAATTAAAAGCTTCATTTGGAGAGCTTGTGCACAGGGGATAGCATCGAGGGAGGGTCTCCATTCTCAACAAGTACCAGTCAATCCTTCATGTTGTAGGTGTGGCACAAGTAAGGAATCAATAGATCATATTTTGCTTAGTTGCTCTTTTGCACGATTGGTCTGGTTTGGCAATAGCCTTTCATACTCGCCTCCGTTAAACCATATCTCATTGTTCTATGAATGGTTAGAAAGTTGGGATGCTCTATTCCGATCAGATAAGAAGCTTTCTCGTGAGTCGCTTTCTAGAGTATCTTTCCTTTGCTGGTATCTATGGCGTGCAATGAATGATTTGGTTTTCAATGTCAAGATATGAACTCCACAAGAAGTGATAATGGTGGAGGAGAAGGCATATGTTGAATTCACTACAACTAATAAAAGGGATCATCAACATAATGTAGTAGTGGGCGGGGGTTTATTCATGCACCATTTACGAAATGGTCACTGCCAACTCTAGGTTACATCAAACTTAATTGTGATGCGGCACTCCCCCGAGGGAATTCGGAAGGTGGTTTGGGCTTTATTTTCATAGATCAATTTGGAGCGTTGATTAAGGCCATCTCGGTTCCTTAACGTCTAAGTTCAGCAATTCAAGGAGAGGCACTGGTCATCAGATCTGCTTTATCTCATGTTTTGGCTTTAGGATATCTACATTTTCAAGTATAATCGGATAGTAAGGAAATTGTTAATTTACTTCAAGACTGTAATCAAGTAGCTCTTCTAGATGCGGTGGCAATGTTCATTGACATTAGGCAGCAATGTGCTTTATTTGCTTCAATTTCTTTCACTTATATTCCAAGGGTTTTGAATAGTATTGCAAATGCCTTGGCACGGAAGCCCCTATCTATCATGTGTTTGACCATATTCCATTCCTTGACTTCTCAGGTTTTGTGAGTCTGAAGCTAATGATTGTGCACATATTTATCACTATCAGTAAATTTGTTCTTTATCAGAAAAGAAAAAGAAAACTAGAATCAATGGATCATCCTTTAATGAAATGATACAAATAAATATTTTTGTTGAGAAATGGCGTTCGAAATCGTTACCAAATGGGTCCTGAGGAGCCCTTTGATTCCAATCTTATCAATAGCACAAGTAAAACATAGGGAAAATTACATGATTACCCACTTTTGGGTTTCTGTTTACAAAATTACCCACAAAGTTTTGGTCAACAAAAATACCCAAAATTAGGTTTTGGTTTATAAAACTACCCAAAACAGTGATTCTCCTTCATCTGCCTATTTGTTTTGTCATTTTTACCCCTGACCAAGGTAGTAGCATGGCCTGATGGAGGCCAAGGTGGCAGCCCGGCCTGATGGAAGCCAAGGTGATAGCTCGACCTGATGGAGGCCGAGTTGGAGCACGGCTTGATGGAGGCCTAGGTTCAGCACGGCTTTATGAAGGCAGAGGTGGAGCGCGCCCTGATGGAGCCCGAGGTGGAAGCACGGCCTGATTTAGGCCGAGGTGGAGCGCGGCCTATGGAGTCCTAGGTTCAGCATGCTTTACGGAGGCAGAGGTGGAGCGCGGGCTTCCACCTCGGCCTCCATCAGGCCGCGCTATCACCTCGGCTTCCATCAGGCCAGGCTTCCACCTCGGCCTCCATCAGGCCGTGCTACAACCTTGGCTAGGGGTAAAAATGACAAAACAAATAAGCAGATGAAGGAGAATCACTTTTTTGGGTAGTTTTGTAAACCCAAACCTAATTTTGAGTATTTTTGTTGACCAAAACTTTTTGTGGGTAATTTTGTAAAGGGAAACCCAAAAGTGGGTAATCATGTAATTTTCCCTAAAACATATAGTGATACATTCCAGATCAGTGAGATCACTACCTTGGGTTTAATTTGATCGGGTCCATTAGATGACCTTTCTCTTTCATCTCAATCCACAAGACACCTAACGATCTGTTTTCAATGGTCTTGATTGGCTTAACCTATCGAAATATTTTACGACAGACAACAAACAATAGCAACGATTTCCACCATCGTCTCGAGTTAAGAGTTTTAACGGAGCTCCTGAGAAAGCCAGATTCCCCCAATCTTCTTCCTCTCTCTCCCTAGTCTCTCCCTCCCTCCCTCCCTCCCTCCCTCCCTCTCTCTGTGAAATGGATCTCCGCGTACTGATTTTAATTTCTATCCTCTGTGTGCAAATTAGGGTTTGTATCTTTTCCATTCAATTTTCTTTCCTTTCGTATAATTAAATTACTATCCCATCCACTTCAATGAGAAATTTGAGGGGATGAATGTGGATCTGATAATCATCTTGTTGATTTTTATTGTATTTTGACGTAGGCGGAAAGTAGTAGCGGTTCGATCGTCTTCCTCGAGAGCTCTAGTCCTCGTTTTCTTCGTACTCGATCATCGGATGTCTTAGATGAGGTAATTTATTTGTTTATTCGTTAAGTTTGATGCTGTGGAACTCGAGAAGATTAAATTTTTGTTTTTGAATTTTATGATTATATATTATGCGCCATTGGATGCAAAGCTTACTTCTTTTTCACACATTTAAGTGGTATCCTCTATTTTATTCGAATTCCTTCATTTTTCTGTCTTTCATCTGGGTATTAGCGAGGGCATATAATTCCTTTGTGCAAAAGGAAAAACCTTGGAAGTGGTTTCTCTTAAGTATTCTATTTTGGAATGTAAGGAGTTGTTTCTTGTTGTTCCTCTGTATTTATTGCAAAGAAATTAATTTAGATCAAATGTTTCCAAATGAATCTACTTTAGTAATTTCACAATCTTCCCAATCGATTCAGTGTTCAATTTTTGTTGGCACAGAAGGAGCCCATATTGCTTTCAGATGTCGCTGCTGCAGTGTCAGTTTTGCTTGGTTTTGCTCCACCAGCTTCTCTTTCAGATGAGAGCGCAGCTAAGGTCAGATAAATGATAAAACTATGCAAAACATCATTCTGAAGGTTTCCTGTCTTTGCTATTCCAGTATTTGATGCTGACCAATGGCTCTAATTTGTAGTTGAATGAGATACTGCTGCCAAATCCATTTGAACGACCTCGTGCTGCTTTTGTTTTAGAAGTTCATGGAGCAGAAGGTTCCTAAATCCTGTGTCTGAAATGCATTTTAAATTGTTCATTTTAATTGGGTTTTCTGAACTATTCTAAATATGCAGATAAGCAGCAGCTGTTCAAACACTTTAGTGGCCCTAGTGCTGCCCAGATCGGCAGTGGATTTAGGAGTGGTGTTCTTGGTTCAAGCAAAGCTGAAATCCAGCTTCCTGGTATTTGAAAATCCTTTGAACATGTTTACTTTGCATATATATTTGAGACACGAAAAAAAAAATTCTCAGAATATTCTCGTTGCAATTTGGTAATTTTGTTGATGGATTTTGGTCCTCGAGTGTGCAGATGCGGATGAGGTCGCAGTGGTCTCCTTGAATGAACCCATAGGCTTTGATTGTGATGCAGCATGCTCAGACAAAGAAATTCATGAACTTGTTGGTCAAATTTTCCCTATTTATTTTTGTGTCGACATTTTTGCCCTACCTATTAATATTTATTTTATAATGTTCATATCTGTGATGGTGAATATATTTTCTTATTCAGGCATCCTGGTTGGGTGGGTCCTACATTATTAGTGAGCTGGAACCACTAAATGGGGAGTTGACTGTACCCTTGACCAGTGGCTCTCTAAAATTGCATATGTCAAAGGTCTTTCTCCCAGAATTTAAACTTATGTATTTGAATAAAAGCATAGCATGGTATGATAAGCACCGGTAATTTTCTAACTTCCAAGTCTTAATTGGACATGTTTCATATGTTCTGCAGAATGCAGACAAGGAATTCGCATTGGGTCTTGTTTATATGATCCATAATATCAGAAGGGCAGTTGAGATGCATGAAGAATTTTCTGGGAGTATGCAGAACCCTGCAGAGCTAATGACTGGCCATTTTACTGGCATTAAGGTGATACATCTTTTCTTTCCTCATTTTTCCTGCCTGTTATTTGGTAAGAAATCAAACCATTGCTTGGAAACTCTGACGGCGCCAAGAACAAGGGAGGGGTATGGCATTGTGTGAGGTGTAAAAGTTTTAATTACTGTGATATAGCAATTGTAATTTCATTGTTAAAATTGATATGTTGTGGAAGCCCATTGCTTACACATTATTACTGATTGGTTGCCTGGATTTGTTATCCCTTCGGCAAAATTACTTATGTATTTTGATATTTTTGATAATTTTTTAATATCTGGATGTTTTGGTGCCATATTATTACTTTTGCTAATTTTTCCGTTTTCAGTAGATGATGCTTAGGCAGATATACTTGTAGTGTTGCCTGGATTGGTTGCTGTCACGGTAAGGAGCTGCCTTTCCTTTATAAGGGGCTTCAATACCCAACATTTATCGTGCATGATTTGTTCTGTTTGCTGCTTTTGAGAGGAGATAGTATGAAGCCTAGCTTTTAAATTGTATAAAGCCTAGCTTCAATGCTTTTAAGGATTATTAAATACTTTTTGTTCTTTCTGTCAATTGCATCATATTTCTTACGTTCCCATGCTAACCTTTTTCCTTCCATTGGTTATATGATGAGTTAATTAACATTTTACAGGCTTTGCATGAGCAATATGGACCTGATGGCATTACTCAGCAAGGAAAGGAGCTGCTTCTGACTTCGCTAACAAAGCTATTTGATTCCTTACAAGCAGCATATAAAGGTTAAATTTATTCTTTGGCCTTGGGATATTTATATCTTCATCAAACATTCCCCCCCATTAATGGATGGATCCTGTCTCAGCTTACCAGCAAGTTTGAGAACCCTTCCAACTGGCAGAATTACAGTGTGTTAAAACAACCAATGGGAGAAATTTAATAATTCCAAATCCAGGACTCGGATCAGGCCCATACTCTGCTCGAGTGTAGGGTTAAGATAGAGGTTCGAAACCCTAAAATTTGGCAGTGATCCAATGGTTGGATAAGCTGGATAAAGGCAGTTCAGAAATAGAAACTTGGATTTTCAGAAATTAGTAACTATCAGGAACTGCCAATCTGCTGAACAGACGAGGACCAAGTTTTGGTCAATGACTGTCGGATCAATAGAAACAAACCTCAGAATATATCTGAAACCCTATGGCTGATTCTTAGTTGCAGCAATATGGCACTAAAACAGGGGAACTGCAACGTCCGATTGACAGCAGTGAACCAATTTAAATCCAAGTCTATAATGAATAGCAAAGGATGCCTACAATTAATACTCAGAACAGCAGTAGATACAACAACAACAAAAACAACAAACTCAGCCTTAAACCCAACTTAATGGGGTCGACTACAGGGATCCAAGAAAAACAAGGTAGGGAACACCGAGGTCCAAACAGAAAAGGGGGGGAATGGAGAGATGATGAGATGAAAAAAAAAAAAAAAAGGAAAAGTGAAAAATTAATAAAAAATGAAAATGGAAAAATGGAAGTAAGAGGAAAGTGGCACAACAAGTTAAGAGAATCTTAGCTAAATGGGGTCGGTGTATGGATCCTTGCTCTCCACTAGACTCTACCGGAGGTCATACTTTGGACAAGGCCTAGACGGTTAGACTGTGCATGTCGTTCCTCACAACTTCTCCTATGGTCATTTTGGGCGTACCCGTAGCTCTTTTTGCTCTTTCAGTTTGAATCAATCACTCTTTACTGAGGCATCCCAAGGCTTCTCTTGAACATGACCATACCACCTCAAATAACTTTCTTGGAGCTTGTCATTGGTCGGGGAAACTCCCAAATCAGCTATAATACGTTCATTCCTTACTTTATCTTTCCTATTTTTTCTGCACATCTGTCTTAACATTCTCATCTCTGCAACACATAGCTTTTCAATATGACAGTTCTTAACTGTCCAATATTCTGCCCCAAACATTATAGCCGGTCTTACAGAAAATTAGAGCAACAGTAGATTAGCTAGGAGTAATCTGAGAAGAACTTACTGGAAAATTGAAATTGCAGGGACTGATAGAAGAAACAAAACAGAGTATAAGATATGACCGGAGTTTCCCACTCAAGCCTCGATCAAACAGATCATATTGGTACAAACCAAGCTTTATTCAACATATTTAATTGTGGGATCGCTATTTGGCTGTTACATATAAATAGGCTGGAGAAAACCTAGATCGTATTCAAGGTTTTAGGTATCCTACTGTATTCGCAGATAGTAACTGATATATATCGTATGTTGAATAATGTAGTGTGAGGGGGAAGAGTTGTGTTAAGTCGAGAGTGGGAGAAGTCTAAGTTGAGTCATATTCTAAGTTAGTCGTTGTTATTTACTTTAGTTAGTCTTTGGTTGTAATTAGACTCTTAGTAGGTTTCCTACAAAGAGTCGTTTGCTTGATTAATATAAGGGAGAGGTTGTCTGCAATAGCGGCATTACATTCCATTCCTATTATGTTCAACCTCTCCTCATCTCCATCTCCATTTTGCTTTTCCTCTCCATCTTCTTCGTAGATTCTGGTTTATTGTATTTGGTTTTGTCCCATGGTATCAAAGTAATGAAGAAAAAAAAATCTCCCATGGATGATCTGTATTTGAGTAAGTTTCCTCCTTTATTTTCTTAGTTTTCTAATATCTACCCTGTTCCAGAGACACCTGTGACCAGCCATATTGGTCATTGATCAACCCTGCTCCAGGGACATCTGCAAGCTGCAATCACCCTTTGAATTAACCAATCATTCTGTTGTTTTTGGGTGGTAGTCTGAGAAGAGGGACGGTTTGTTGGAGTTCCTTCATACCTGAACCATTCGGCCTGAGTTTTGAAGGTGTATTCATACTCAAAGCAGCAACCTGTCTTGCTGATTTCCTGATCTGGGAAACTCCCTGTTGTGAGTTTGCAAAAATGAAATATTGCTGGTTCCCTTTCTACTGTTGGGTTGGATTTCAGTCACTGTTATTTTCTTAAGTAGTTGGTTGATCGGAATGATCCCTCTTGCATTCACTATGGATTTTCATTTTGATTCATCATCTAAAATCTCAAGTTGATCGGAGCTCCAAGGAGGAAGCACTTCTCCTCGTACCAGTCCTCCTTGCTGCCTGCTGGTTTGTTGTGTGGTGGTAGAAGATGATATTCTCTCCCCCACGGTTCTCTTGTTGTTTTTTTAATTTATTCCTTTGAAAATTCCTTTAATGCCCCTCACTACCTCTGTTATTCCCTTATGTCTATATTTTAGAAACCCTTCCAAGTATGTCCCTGAAACAATAAATACTAATCCCTGTTATATCCTCTCCTCTTTACTTACGTAGTTAACTCTTGAAAATTACGGTTTATTATGAGATTGCCTCGGGTTCTTAAATTTGAGCTATTCTTTAATTGGGTGGGTGGGCGGCCCATATTTGGGTTTAAACCCAGGGCTGCATGGTTTAATTACAGATTTTGCCATTATCTTCATATTGGGTATTATTTGGTTTGCATACCAGCCGTTGGATCGTCTTCCAATATTCTTGCAATTCTGTTTGGTGGGCGTGGTATATAATGCATTCTATCCATTGGATCAACTCAATATTTTTGGGATTATTGTTATTGTCTGCAAAGAGCATTTGCCAAAATTTGGGACACAAGTCTCTCTGGTTTTGGTGATTAATTTATTAATATTTTGCCCTATTTGTGTCCCGCATTGGAGTTCCTTATCTACTTTGATCTAATCTGTTGCTGCTATTGATGCTATTGCGGCTGCTCTTGATTATGGGATTTATTGTTATTTTGTGATGTTGGTTGTTGCTGCAATATGATGTTGTATTATCCTTTGATGTTATCCTCTCCATTATTTGTCCACATGTAGCGCGACACCTGAGGGGGAGATTATAGTTATCATCTGATATTTGAAGATTATTATTGTTATCTGTTCTACTCATCAGATGAATATTATTATTATTATGGTAAAAATATCCCTGCTGGTCTGGCAAAGGCAAAGCCCAGACTGAGTGGGCGCAAAAAGACCATTGCCCTCCCCCCGCTGTGCGCTTTAGATGCTCCCGAAAGCCTCCTCATTGGCCCTGTGCACTGTTGTTGCCTACACGAGACCAGCAGGGTTCTTCTGCCTATTATTATTTGCTTGTTTGTGTCATTTGCTTGCATCCTCTGCAACAATTTTATCTTATTAAGCTGGTTACTTGACTTCTTGTTTTTAGCAACAAGACTTCTATTAGCAAGCCGGAGTAACCTTTACAACGCTTTTACCAGTGGTCCGCAGTAACCTATGCTGCACTTCTATCAGTGGTTCGCAACAACCTATGCCCTGCACCTTTACCAGTGGTTCCCAAAATCCTTATGCTGTTACCAGTGGTTTCAAGCAACCTTATTCCGTGTTATGTGGTTCGCAGCAGCCTATATATATATATATATATAGATTACTGCGAATCACTGACAGAGGCATAGTGTTCCATTCCTTTCCTATCATGTTCACCCTCTCTCCTATTTGCCATCTTTATAGATTCTGGTCTATTGTATTTGGTTTTGTCACAATATCTTTAAGGTATCAATACGATACGGCTGTATTGGGTCGATATGGCACCTGATATGGTCGATACAGGGTAGATACTATTGACATGCTTGATACATCTCTTATAAACTACAAAACACGATCTGTGACTACTAAGCACTTACTAAGAGGCAAGAACTCATGTAAGGCATTCTAATCCCTTTTTTTTTTTTTGTGAATGAAAAATCAACTTAATTCCTTGCTTCTACTGGAAAAAGAGACTAATAGTATTGATTTTAGCATCATTTGGGGATTAAACAACCTATAATAAAGGATCGAAACGAGAGCTGCACAAGAACAATTATCAACAAAACTTTGATTCTTTTGCTCATTAATTTTTATTGTCGTTTAGATTAGTGAAAAACAACTTGAATGATTTCATCAAATCTGAACCCTAAATCTTTCCCAAACTAAAAATAACATCTGTTTTGCCATTGTGGCATTAGTTTATGTGAGAAATCTCATCCTTTATATATATATATATGTATATATATATATATATATGTATATATATATGTATATATATATATATATATATAAAATCAATTGAATGCATTTGTCTCGTCGTACTTTTTCTCCTTTTTGCACATGATATATTTTACATAGTACTTATTTATATTGTTTTATGCTTCAAATTGTATCTTGCATGTATACTAAGGCACCGTATGACAATGTTCCGTTTTTGCCGTTTTTGTGTTTTCTTGTTCCCAGAAACAGAGAAACAACTTAAAAAGTGTTTGATAAAGTTGTTCCGTTTCACCCGTTTCTAGAAACATAAATCAAAATTTATGCCTATTTACAATTCTAGAAACGACTTTGATGGCCGTTTCTAGAAATGAATTTGAGAGAGAAAAAATGCTGTTGTGGCCGATAAATCTCTCAACTATTTAAGCAAAAAAAAAAGGCAACCGAACCTTCTCTCCCATTTGGGCATATGATGATACTATTGGGTTTTTTAGTGGCATTATGTTTGCAAAAAACGTTTCGAGAAGCAGGTTTATCAAACATCAAAAAATCCGTTTTTGTTTTTGAAAACGTGAAAAGCTGTTTCTGATGTTTCTAGACACAAAAACAGCAGAAATGTTATCAAACGGTGCCTAAATATTTCATATGTTTCTTGACCATTTCTATGCATATTTTCATCGTATCTTGTCACTCTGATACGATGTCTCTTAAAATCACGCATTCGATATGATACCCGATGCCGCTACTTTAAACCTTAATTTTATTGACTTTAGGGAACTTTCAGCGAATAGGATGACGTCTCACACTAACGGTTTATGAGAAACTAAACTAGGCTACGAAACTCCACATGTGAAATAGAAGGAAGTTTCCTAATCAGAACAGGAAACTGGAGCAGACTCATATGCAGGTTTAGAAACCTGTCTTTATTATATTGCTGGAAAATATAAGATATAAATAAACATCTAATAATCCCCCATGATTCTGGTTTGAGTAACCAGAAAATACACAAACCATTGGTCTGGCGTGAACCAAGTGCAGTTGAACCAAAAGGTTCAGAACAGGGGAACCACAGGCTGCTCTGTTGGCCTGGTTCCCTTCCTCCTTTGAGAGTACTTCTGCCAGAATGATCTGCATCACCCATTAGTTTTCCTTCCTATTCAGTGGAGTGAATTTCCTTGGCACATACTTGAATTTATCTGATTATGTAATATAGCCCCCCACGGGTATTAGCATCACCCTGAAATCATTTTTTTTCCCCTTGGGTTACAATAAATGGATTTTCTGAGTTGAGTAGGGAATCCATATTTTTAATCTATCAGACACTTAATAAAGCAGTTTCCCTGCTTTTGGGCATCTGCGTACCTGGTTGTGTGGGGGTTCAAGCAAGTTCACCAACACATCAAAAGAAAAAAAAAAAAATGAGAAAGAAAAAGATAACATTGGTTGTTTTGGAGAACCCTAATAGACTAATAAGTTTGTTTTTTCTGGGTCACTGCTGCGCTGCCATCAATGGAGAGTTTTTTTCTTTGATGCTGTAGCTAAAACGATTCCTACCATCCTATACAAAGAACTGAGGAATTTATTTTATTTGGGCAGGTCAAATTGTTGGAGTCTTCTTCTTCAGAGGGGAATCTTGTCCTGAGTCTGGATCATTGTTGGATGTGAAATTTAGTTCTCGGCCTTCTTCACGTTGGTTGGAGGAGCAGGCAGGCACAAGTAACTCAACCACGGCTGCTTTAGAGCTGTTGCTGGTTAGACGAAGCATTGCTTGGATAACAGGAATCATTCTCCTCATAGCGACTCTGGTTGGGGTGAGTTCTACTTTAAAGGATGGCCTGGGTGGTTGGTTAATTGCTAAAATTTACTTCTCAAAGTGCATGTTCATTTTCTTTAAACAGAAAAAGGATTTTCAATTGATAACCAAAAATATTATCATGTTTTGATGTGCTTAAAATTTTAGAAGTATCCCTCGTTATTGCTAAACATATCCTAGTTTGTTGAGACTGTTGGACAGCTACTAATTGGGGAAAGGAAAAGAAATCACCTGGTTTTCAAGTGCAAATCTCGTCTAGACTAGTATCTGTCGTTTAGGATCCATGAGAATTTAGAACAAGATTTGCTAATTTTTGTAAGAGAACTTTCACATCTCGTCCATGGTTCAACTTTACAATTTATTTGTTAATACATAGACAATTTCTTATGAAGTGTATTCAAGTGTCCTTGCTTGCAGGGCAACGTGAAATCCGGAAAGAAGTTTCCCTTGTCCTTATGGTTGTTAGCAACTATTGCACAGAATGATCTATATAATCGATTCATTAGAAGAATGTGTCCCAAAAGAAAAAAATTCAAGAGAAAATAAATTAAGGAATGATAGTTGTGATCCAAGTTTTTGTATCTTGCTTATTTACATGATGGGAGAGGGTTCACTGAGCAAGCGGTATAGGGAACCACACACCCTCGCCTGTGGCTCACAGAACCTTTTCCCTTGGTTGATATCATGCTTCTCAAAGTATTTTAAATTCGGTCTCTCTCTTAGATGGTTGAACCTACAAGCTGTAGAGGACTGGGAAGGTACTTACATTGTTTGATGCCGTCTTTTTGTTGCTTTGCAGATCCACTTTCTTCTCAATATGCCCCTCACCAGAGATACCCTACTGTATTCTAATGTCAAGCTTGATTGAATTAAGAGTGGAGCCCTGTACTGAATTTTCCAACTGCGAGAAGATTGGCACTTCTGGGGCTGCTGTTGGCCCTCTAATTCATGAGATATTTGTACCTCAGACTACATGCTTTGGTATGGTCTTAGAATCGAGTCGGTATAATCAAAGTTCCAATTGTTGTGATAATTACGTTTTCCTCGGTTCTTTGCTGCCGAATGACCTGCTTGGGCTGATCCTATGTTTAGAGATTAGAGTTGTTGGGTTTAGTTGGCAGAACTTAAGTTGTATTCTATTCATTTCATAACAAAGTGCATAATTGGGCACTAGAAAAACTGCTTCATCAAACCTAAATTGTCTTTTTTTTTTTTTTGCGTGAAAAAACCGCAGGTTATTATGATGTGAAAATGTGTACTTGGTAATACCATGTTTGGTTTTATATTGTAATTTAAGAATAAAATCTTCAATAGAATTTTCTATTGTGGTCAGTTCTCCAAAATCCTATTTTCCTGTACTTTTTTGAGGGAAAAGAATCCCAAGAATACACGTTTCACTGATCATTACCCAAGTCATGGTTACTTGAACCTGATGCCATTGGTTTTTCCTCATTGGGCACTTCTTTAGGCAGGAGAATCTCATGATCTGTATGAAAATGTGATTGAACGGTAGGTAAAATGCATTTTAAGGTACATTTAATACATGTAAGTCCCATAAGTCCAAGTTTTAAGATACTTCCAAAAAAAAAAAAGGTTTTTGGGTTGCGTTTGGTAGTCATTTAGTTCTAAAAACGACGTTTCGTGTCATAAACAGAATTTTTAATTTGTGTTAAAATGTCATTTTAAAACAGAAAAATAGTGATTGATGAACCTGTTTCAGGAATGAAATGATGGAACAAAGGGCCCGTTTGATAACGTTACCAGAAACGTGTTTCTGTGTTTTCTTGTTCTCAGAAACAAAGAAACGGCATAAATACCGTTTGGTAAAAGTGTTCTATTCCACTTGTTTCTTGAAACATAAATTAAAATTTATAACAATTTATGCTTCAAGAAACATGAATGACGAAACAAGTTTAACTTGTTTCACTCGTTTCTCGAAACAAAAAAGGGGCACAAAAAATCGAACTACGAACCAACTATGAGCCAACATGAATTTATGATGTTCATTCGAAGGGAGCTCTGCAACTATGAACCAACCCCCCTTCCTCCTTCACTCGATGCACTTTCTTCCGCAGCGTACTCAATCTGCTGCTTCCAATTCTGGTGGGTTAAATCGACTGGTATGGGAATCTTCTTTTTCTTGAAGAACTCTTTCCCCAATAGCTTTGGAAGGAGAGGAATGATCCGTTTATCAGCAAAGAAGAGATCATAGGAGCTGCAGAGCTTGCGCTTGGCCTCGAATGGGCGATAATCTGTTTTAAGCTTAGAAAGCATGAGGACCTTCGAGCTGGGGATTCCGTCGGCCTGGATTTTCTTTTTGGCGACTTTAGAAGTGAGACGATTTTTGGAGCGATCGTTGATGATGAGACAAAGTTCCTCTTATGGGGAGTGGAGAGGGTGTGATAGAGGGATCTTGTAAGGGTTTGTGCGACCATTTGCAGGGATCTTCTTGAGGGTTAGAATGAGATAGAGGAAGTCATCTTGCTCTAACAATTGGGCTTTCTCCAGCTTTTTCTTCTTTGATTCATTCCATTTCAGAAGCGCATTAACTGCTTTTCCAACGATTCCTGAGCTAACCCTAGATGATGTTGAAGAAGGAGCAGGGAGAGGAACAGGAGAGTCGCTCGAAGCCATGAAAGCTGTAAGAGGTTTTTCAACGGATACGAGAAAGGAAGAAAGGAAGAACAAAGAGACTCACCCTCTAAAACCCTTCTTACCCGTTTCTGTTTCCAGAAACAAGAATTATCAAACACCTTTCTTACCTGTTTCTGTTTTCAGAAACAATAATTTCTGTTTCTGTCGTTTCTTGAAACAGAAACGGCAGAAATGTTATCAAACGGACCCAAAGAGTTTGTCATTCTATCATTTTATGTTTTTTTTTTTTTTATTCCTCTTTTCGTTCAAAAAAAGTGGAAAAATACCAAGTTGACACCAAACATTTATTCTGTTTTTTTGTTCCCATATAACAGAAAAACGTAAGAAATATTTTTGAATTACTATCAAACGCAGCCTAAGTGGATATATATAGGTACACACCCCAAAGGACTCTCAACCGTCAGATGCATTTGTGACTGAGGAGAATGGGTCCCTGTATCGATGGCTAAGCCCAAGTGGGAGATTGTTAGGACTCTTATGTGGGCTTAACTGATATTGATTGACCCATTGGGCCCAAGAGAATAAGAACCACTCTAATTAGGAAACTTCTAGCCCTATTCTATTGTGGGAATGGATTAGGGTTTAGGAATTCTATTATATATAGAATACTGATGGTCCCTGCAGCTATTACTTTCATAATAATATTTTGGGAGCACTGCTTTCTCACAAAGCTAGTGTAGAGACAGAGAGAAGATCCCATAGTAAGAGGCTGCAGAAGATCTCAGTAGAAGGACCCATATTGCGTGGTTCTTCATCATAATTCGTGGTACAAGCGTCAACCTTGATTTAGGGACTTTATTCACGCTCAACGGGTATGTGATTGATTTCTTTCCATTATTCATTCTTGTATTCTATACACTATAGGTAATTCAAATGATTCTAGGATTTAGAATCACTAACAATTGGTATCAGAGCCTACACTATGGTGTTAGAATCAAGAAATTATGTAAGAAAAAAAAAATTTGGGTTTCTATTTATGAAAATCATTATTTTACTCTTACTTAAAGATCCCGTATGGGAAAACTTTCTTCACGGAAGTTGTAGAGCACGAGAAGACGGTCGCGGCGGTATACTGCACATCACCGGAAACCTCCGGACGCGTCGGCACGCACCGCCGGAAATTGGCTGCCGGAGGAGAGAAAAATAAAAAATTTTCAAAAAAAAAAACGGAGGCGAGTCATCGCCGGGTCAACTCGGAAACCCTACCTAGTTGACCCGGGATGCAGTGGGTCAACTCATGACCCACTCGGTCAAAGGTTGCCCGGGTCGTTGACCCGAACTTTGACCCGGAACTAATTTGCCCCAACCGGTTGACCCGGATTTATTTGATTCCAAAAAAAAAAACAGTAACTTCAAATGGCTCGTACGGGCAAACGGTGAAGAATTTTTCACCCTGGTTTTTTGCGTTGAGTCCAGTTTTTCGTGCTCTTCGTTTTGATATATTATGAGCCTAATTTTGATCAACTTTTATGATCTATTTTGTATAAGTTACAAGTATGGGTGTTTAATGATTCTTTATAATTTTCCTATTAATTGGAAGAAATGAAAGAAAATCAACTCATACATTACTTGCATATCAGAATATGAACTTATTTATTCTTGGTAATGTAGTTCATGCTTTTGTTTATGAATATTTTTTATTCATGGTTAAACAATCCCACTTTTAGCTGCCGGAATGAATTTGTAGACTATTACAGTAAGATTGGGTGGAATCCACCAAAGTGGTAAAGTTCAACCTTATTGTAATAGAATACAAATCAAAGGTCTTCTTTGTTTGAAAAAACAGAGAATAATGGTTGGGAGCAAGGTTGCTAATGTTCACCCAAAGGTGACATTATCAAAGAAAAGTTAAAGCAAGTAAAAAAAAAAGGGATTTCTCAACCTAGAAGATGCTGTCCATCCAAAGATGGCGGTACTTTTCGAAAGTTAGAAGAAGTCTCGTAGTAGTAGCAGAAACTTGAGTGGACCAGTATGTTTCAGACCCAAAGGTCAGAAATGTAGTTCCGGTTGACACTCATGAAGTAATTGATACTTAAGCATGTAATGTTTAATTTAGCTAATTGTTACATGCTTATTCTTTTACATATATGTCTGTATGTTGAATAGAATATTCTTTATTAAAATATTCAACAGGATGTCTTCTAGTTTTGGTGTACTTGATATTCCTAAGCTTACTGGGGATAATTTCAACAAATGGATGGAAGACTTAGAGGTCTACATGATTCTCAAGGACCTAGACCTGTGTACTAGGACCACCAAACCAGCTGAACCTACTGCAACCAGTACCCAAACTGAGAAAGGGGATTATGACAAGTGGGTCACTGCAAATAGGAAGTCCTTGGCTGTTATTAAAAGTGCTTTGCCTGAGTCTATCAAGGATAGTGTTGCTAAAAAGGATACTGCTTCTGAGTATTTGGCTGCTATAAAAGCTAAGTTTGATAGCTCTAAGAAATCACAGGCTCACGATCTCATGAGCCAATTGACTGGGGCTAGATTTGATGGAGTAGGAAGTGCTAGAGAGCATATACTGGAACTGGTTTCCCTAGGAAACAAGATCAGAGGTACAGATATTAACTTTGATGATGACTTCGTGGTCACCATTGCCTTGAATTCTCTACCTGAGAGCTACAAGACTCTTAAGACTACTTATAATACATTGAAGGATAAATGGGGTCTTGATGAATTGATCACTGTGGTAACCCAGGAAGAGGGAACAATTAATAGGACCAAAGTTGAAAGTGCCAATCTTACTCAAGGTAAGACTTCATCATCTATGGGACCTAACAAAGGGATCAAGAAGTTCTCTAAGAAAAGAAAATTCACTCAATTTAAAGGAGGGAAAAACAAGAAGGGAAAGCAAAATTTCAAAGAATCAGGGGTACAAAAAGACATGAGTGGCATAGAGTGTTTTTGGTGCAAGGCCAAAGGACACATGAAGAAGGATTGTTTTAAGAGGAAGACCTACCTTGAGAAAAAGAAGGATGATGGTATGAATCTATCCTTAGTATGTTTTGAATCTTGCTTGATTAATGTACCAATTGATTCATGGTGGTTAGATTCTGCGTCATCTATTCACGTCACTCATTCCTTGCAGGGGTTCCTAAACAGGAGGGTGCCAAGCAAGGATGAAGTGACGGTGTTCGTGGGCAATGGAGCTAGAGTTGAAGTGGAAGCCATAGGAACTATTAGATTATTTTTTCATTCAGACTCATTTATTGATTTGAAGGATGTTGTTTATGTTCCCTCTATGAGGAGGAATTTGATTTCAGTTTCTAGACTTTGTTCAGATGGTTATTCTGTTAATTTTAATCAAGTTGGATTTTGTTTATTACATGATTCTATCTCTATTGGTAGTGGTACTCTTGTTGATGGGCTTTATAGATTGAATTGTAATTCTTCATGGGTTCTGAATGTGGGAGTGAAACGGTCTCTGATTGATGAGAAATCCTCCATGTTGTGGCATAGAAGGCTGGGTCATATTTCAATCAAGAGGATGAAAAGATTGGTAAAGGAAGGGATATTAAAAGATATTGATTTTCAGGACATGGAAACATGTATAGATTGCATTAAGGGAAAGATGACAATCTCCAGGAAAAAGGATGCTACTCGCAGCATTGAAGTATTAGACCTCATTCACACTGACATCTGTGGGCCTTTTACTGTCCCTACACTCATTGGGCACCGTTATTTCATAACTTTTATTGATGATTGGTCAAGATATGGGTATGTCTTCCTTATCAGTGAGAAATCTAGTGTTCTAGATGTTTTCAAGATTTTTAAAGCTGAAGTTGAACTTTTCCACTCCAAGAAGATCAAAGTGGTCAGATCCGACAGGGGTGGAGAATATTATGGGAGAAGTGGTGATTTTGAGCAATTGCTTGGTCCTTTTGCAAAATTCTTGCAAGAACATGGGATAGCTCCTCAATATTCCATGCCTGGAACACCACAGCAGAATGGAGTAGCTGAAAGAAGAAATCGTACTCTGAAAGACATGGTCCGTTCTATGGTGAGCAATACTACCTTACCAGAATCCTTATGGTGAGAGGCACTTAAAACTGCTATTTACCTTCTCAATAGTTAGTGATTCTAAATCCTAGAATCATTTGAATTACCTATAGTGTATAGAATACAAGAATGAATAATGGAAAAAAATCAATCACATACACCCGTTGAGCGTGAATAAAGTCCCTAAATCAAGGTTGACGCTTGTACCACGAATTATGATGAAGAACCACGCAATATGGGTCTTTCTACTGAGATCTTCCGCAGCCTCTTACTATAGGATCTTCTCTCTGTCTCTACACTAGCTCTGTGAGAAAGCAGTGCTCCCAAAATATTATTATGAAAAGTAATAGCTGCAGGGACCGTCAGTATTCTATATATAATAGAATTCCTAAACCCTAATCCATTCCCACAATAGAATAGGGCTAGAAGTTTCCTAATTAGAGTGGTCCTTATTCTCTTGGGCCCAATGGGTCAATCAATATCAGTTAAGCCCACATAAGAGTCCTAACAAAAGTACCATATTTCTGAAATATAGATTAAACCGTACACATAGAGCACTAAATTAACAAAGGAATTCAATGAAATAGAGAACAATCACAGACGCTATTATGTTTTTGAAACTCAGAGATAAAGAAAGAGAGGGAGAGACACATACATGTCACATGAATCAAGCTAACGAAGAGGGTTCTCTGCAATGGAGAATGTGAGGCATCAGGGTCCTTTTTTTTCCAACTAAATACTAAAAACCACAAAGAATGAGAAAGAGAGTTGTAGAGAACAGACCTTCTTGACAACAAAATCACCCTCGAACCTGGCGTGTTCATGTTGGTAAGCATGAGAGCAACAAAGGGGAGTTGTCCTTTGAAATCTCATCAAGTTATTCGATTATGATTAGAGATTCATAGATGGGTGTTCAGTTATGGATCAAAACAAAACTATCCTAGAGACACATGAAAAGCTAGAGAAGCCATCAGAATAGAAAGGCAGCTACATCTTTTCACGTCTTCCAAATCCCACAACCATACCCTCCCCCCTATCCAAAAGGGTACCAAAAAAAAAAAGAAGACGAATCTATATGCTTTCCACAACTATTTCTGAGCATAGGAAGTAGTCAAATAATTAATTCTCAGTTGAGAAAGCATTGGTTGACCTTCTTCTCTAAAACCTCTGAACAGATTTTTCCCATCATATAATAAAAGGACATGAGTTTAGACTATTGCTCCATTGACATCTTTCCCATTACATTCTTGGCTGGCTTCTCCCTCTCCTCATTCAACTTCAATCTTTCTAGATATGCATGAGCATTGCCAACTGTTGCACCCATCTCTTTCAACCTCTGCTTTTGTTGTGTACTCGAAGCTGTATTCAACTGCAAATGACTCATTAAGGATTTAGAAACCTAGAAACAAAAGTGAAAGGGAGAAGTTTGGAAGAGAGTGTAGAGAGGAAGGAAGATCATAAACGAAGAAAAATGAAAGTGGAGTGGAGGAACCTAGAAACAAAAGTGAAAGGGAGAAGTTTGGAAGAGAGTAAGAGAGAAGAGAGATGAGAGGAGGAAAGAGGAGAGGAGGAAAGAGTTTGGGAGAGAAAAGGAAAGAAGAGAACGGAGTTTGGAAGAGAGGAGAGTGCAGAGAGGAGGGGAGATTGTGGCAAGGGGAGAGTGAGAGAGGGAGGGAAAGGGAAATTCTCTCTCATAATATGATATATGTATTTTTATTTTTATTTTTTGTAAAAAAACTCTTAAGATTTTTTTATATAGACTTTTTTTTTTATTTAGAAAGATTTAGATAAAAAGAGAAAAAGAGAGGGACGTGAGAGTGAGGAAGGAAAAAAATCCCCTAAAAAATAGATTTTTTTTAGAAAAATAGGGACTTGAGAGAGAGGAGGGAAAATTTTTTAAAAAAAATTTGGTAAAAAAAAAACTCCTAAAATCTAAATTTATTTTTTGAAAGGAAAAAACTCTTACAATATAGAATATTTTTTAGAAGGATATAGATTAAAAGAGAAAAAGAGAGGTACCTGACGCGAGAGAGAGAGAGAGAGGAGGGTGATTTTTTTTTTTTTTGGTAAAAAAATTTTTAAAATATAATTTTTTTTTCAAAGCTATAGATTAAAGTAGAGGAACGTGAGAGAGGAGAGAGAAAATTTTGATTTTTTCTTTTATAATAGCAACTCTTAAAATATAGATTTTTAAAAAAAAAATAAAGATATGGATTAAAAGAGAAAAGAGAGAGACGTGAAAGAGAGGATGGAGAAATTTTAGAAAGAGATTTTTTTTTTTAGTAAAAAAATTCTTAAAATATAGATTTTCTTTTTTTAAAGAAAGGGGAACGTGAGAGAGGTAAGGAGAATTTAGAAAGCTTTTTTTATGGTAAGAAGAGAGAGGTTTTGGAATAAAGAAACTAAAATTTTAGAGAATATTTAAAATTAAAAAATATAAAGAGTACCAACAATATTAGAAAAATAAAAAAGATTGACAAAAAAAGATAATGAAAAATATAAGGTATTTAAATAAGTAAGATAGCTAAAGTAGTCAAAGAAAAGATTAGCCATGAAGCATGAGTACATACTTTTATATAATACTATGATAGTATGACAATATGATAGTATGATATAGCAACGGGTTGTGATTAGGGAGCTCTTAGGATGATAAATTTCTCTTGAACCTTGTGCCCTCAGACCACTGGGGTCCCCTTAAGTTTTGGCTTTTTCTTCTTCCTAGCTTAGGGTTGGATTTCCTCATTTTCAGTTAGTAGTTCCTCCACTATGATCACATGAAGGGTTTTTCTGAGTCCACATCCTCTACGGTGACTGTAGAAGACGGTGAGGGTCCCAGCAAGACCTCGACATGCACCCCCAACACATGGTGAGGCTCTATCTGACAGCTAGGACCTTCACCGCCCCCTACATCCGCTGTGGAGAATCTGGGGCAGGTTTTGTCTCCTTGAAGAAGGTTTCCATCTTCTAAGCTAATATGCGTACAACGCCATCAAGCTTCTTGATCAATCTACTTAGGGTTTGCTCTTCTTTACCAACCTTGTTGTTAATCTGGATTTCTCAGGCTCTCCTTCTCCCCTTTGTTCCTTTTTCTTTTTCTCTCGAATCTTTCTTCCTCTCTCTCTCTATATAGTGTTGTCTAGGTTTCTAGTTAGGGTTTCGTTCTTGTTTTCTTACTTAAAATTGTTTTCCTTTGGCTAGGGTTTTTTTTTACTTGCTCCACGTAAGTTGATTCTTCTTCTTCTTCTTCTTCTTCCTCTTTTGCCTTTTATTTATTTTTTATTTTTTTATACAGTTGTTTTCTTAGTTTAAGGTTTTAGATCGAGCATCAATGTGTAGATTTGCGGTTTGGTTTAGTTTTTATTTATTTCTTGCCTCCTTAATTTGATTTTCCTTAGGCTCTGTTTGGTTGAAATGAGAATTTAAAGAGAAAGGAAGTGAAATTTTCATACTTTAAAAAGAAATATTTATAATCACTACCCCATGTGATTTTCTAAAGTACTTAATTTTTTTAACCATATTTAGAATTGATATATTTTACATGTAATTTTTATTTTACATATTATAGCAAAAGGTTTTGGATACAAAGTAAAGTGAAATTTTATAACCAAATATGAAATGATTTGAAGTTAACATTAAAACTACGTGGGCAATGATTACATTTGTTTCTTTTTTAAGTATGAAAATTTCACTTCCCTTCCCTTTTATTCACCTTACAACCAAACATAGCCTTAGGTTAGGGTTCCACTTTCTTGTTTGGTTTCTCTGTTGTTTAATTTTTGCTTATTCTTAGGGATTTGTTGTAGATAATTTTTTTTTTTTTGGTTTTCCTCCAACGTTTTGTGTTAATGATTTTGCTTTGTGTGACTTGATCTCTCTCTCTCTCTCTCTCTCTCTCTCTCTCTCTCTCTCTCTTCTTCTTTTTTAATTTATTTTATTTTATATATATATATATATATAATTTTTTTTTTCTTACTCTTGGGCCTTTTGGGTTCTCTTCAGGTTTTTTTTTTCTTATTGTATTTCTTTCAACGTTAGGAATGTGTATTTTCTCTTTCTTCGTTTGGAGTTCTTTCCATTCTTTTCTAGTTTTCTGCTGTTAGGGTTTTGCTATTTTATGCTTTCTAATCATTTTCTTTTGATGCTAGTTTTCTTGGATAGATCTTTGGTATTGGCTTCTCATTGGAATCTAACTTTTCTATATTCAGTCTGCTCTATTCCTTGTGGTTTAAGTCTTATTCATGTTGCATCTGATGGTGTCCCCTTCTCTGGATCCTGAGGTAGAGTCTATTAATACCTTCAGAGATCCTATGTCAGTGGGCTTAAGATTCAACCCTGTAATAGTCTAATGGAGTCCGATGCTTCTATCAATTGGGATCTTGTCTTAGTAGGTTAGGTGTTTGTCCCCAAGTGAATAGTAGTAGCAACTGTCTGCAAATTGCTGACCATGGCCTAGAGATTATGGCATGACTTGGAAGTTTGTCAGATTGACAAAAATTTGTTTCTGTTACAGTTTCTATATCCCAACGATGTTCAATTGTTCCTATCAAATTAACCATCCATGGCTAGAGAAGCAATGTCAAAGATAGTGTACTACAATGGTATTTTGGTAAATGCATGTGATACATTTGTTGATTCTAGAAACTTCTTTGGTTAGGGTGTCAAGTGATAGTGTAGAACCCTGCTTTTTAAACCCGATTTATTGATCGGTTGGTTCAGTTTGGTCTTGCAGGGTCTGAACTGAAACAGATTGATGTTGGTGCCTTGTGGTACATGATGGCAATGATGACGTCAAATGCAAGGTGGCCAGATGAGATTGAGCCGGTACCCGAGATGATCCGTATGCCTAAGCCGTGCCCTTGCACATATCACAAGGCCATGTACGAGTAAGAAATATACATTATCATATTTGAATGATAGGAACTTGATCTACAACACGTGGTGAGAGTGAAATACATGTTAAGACTCCATTTTCCTCCAAAATATAGCAAGGTTGGATTGTTTGGCCAACTGGTGGGTATCATTGGTAGGTGTGAGACCCACCAGTGTGACCGACCTGTTGGGGTATTATGGACCCCGGCATGCCTAGCTTGGATGAGCACATGTGTCTCGGCCTCCTCGTCGTAATGAGGTCTTATATGCCTGTTGTGTTGGCTATCTCACCCAAAAATATGGTTTAATGCGATTTGGTCCATAAATGGACAAAACCAAACGGACCCTAGAAGATATTTATAACACTAGGGTATAAATAGCCTTATAACACTCTCTCCCTCATTTAGAGTTTTTAGCAAAGTGGGTGAGAGGAGTAAGGAAGAGGGAGAAAAGAGGAAGAAGGAGATAAGGAAGGGGAAAGAGGCTCACCCCTTGGATTCTGGAGTCGCACGTCACCTTTTCGTCGCCGGAATAATGTCCGATGACTTGAGATCTTCATTTTGAGGTAAGTAACACCATGAACCTTGAGATTTAATGAAACCCTCTTTACATATGTTTGAATCTAAAGGATAATGAAGCCATTGTGTGATTTCCTTGAAGTATTTGAGGAGAGAAACAAAGATTTGGTGATTATTGAAGTGACATTTGAGTTTGGGAAGAGGATTCCAAGATTTGGGATTTTTCCAAGTAAATGTATGTATGATTTCTTCCCCTAAATCTTATTGTTGTCTTAGATCCATGGTACAATCAAGTAGATGAAACTTAGAATGTGTGGGAAATGATGTGGGAATCACCATATTAGGGTTCTAAGAGTTGGAATGGAAGAAGGAAGGAAAACAACAAAATCTGAGAGAACCAACGGGTGCCTGACCCGCCGGTGTGACCCACCTGTCACACCTGCTCCCTCGGGTTCTACCGAGGGGTAAGACCGACTGGTGCCTGACCCATCAGTGTGACCTACCAGTCATTCTTGCACCTTTGGTTCTATTGACGGGTAAGACAGGCAGGTTCCTGATTTGCCTGTATGACCCATCGATCTAGGCAGACTGCACAGGTGGGTTCTCCTACCCACCTTTATGACCCACTTGTAGTCCAAATGAGCTCCGATTGAACTTAAACTCGCCAACAACCTTCTTCACGCTATTATGCATGTCATGTCTATATCCTACGTTGATTATAATCCCGATTTGGATGCATTTCTAAACCCTTTATCTGTACTAGGTTCCAAAAAACTCATCTTCTCACTCTGGATCTTACCTGTACCATGAGTGCTAATTCTTCCACAAGAATAGGTAAGTGGGGAGAGGACTTTGATTCTTAATTTTTGGAGTGTTTTTGGCATCCTTTGCATTCATGGACTATATTGAATTACCGATTGCCATACTCATGCATTTGATTGATGAATGAGTGATGCATTAGAACTGAACACACACACATATATATATATATATATTGAATTCTATATGCATTGTTATATGTTCAAATTTGAGAATGGATTTATCATGTGATGTTTATGATGCTAGCTTGCCGAACATGTGTGGGATTTCTAGATTAGATGCCGTAGTC
The DNA here is from genome assembly GCF_013358625.1 of Macadamia integrifolia. Lineage (NCBI taxonomy): Eukaryota > Viridiplantae > Streptophyta > Magnoliopsida > Proteales > Proteaceae > Macadamia > Macadamia integrifolia. The sequence goes on from NC_056566.1 coordinate 10,984,843, forward strand.
GGCTTGAAAACAAATGTATTGGTTCACCGTGGAATGGGACACAGAAGAACTATACAATTGTACTATCTCATTTAGGAGCATGTGGTTAAGATTTCATATTCCTTCGTGCTACGACCCTTCCAAATAGGGTTTTACATGTTGGGTTATCGCTAGGGGAAGCGTCGATCGCGGACCGTCGTGGTGGTTAGAAGTGCATCTGATTGATCATTAGGACAGTTGGAAACCTTGATGATATATTCAGAGGGACAATTGTACTGTTTTTAATTTCTTCTGTGGTTCGGCCACAATTTACTTTTCTACTGTGGTTCGGACATGATTTACTTTTCCGAGTTGTGGTTTAGCCACGATTTACTATTTTGAGTACTCACGGTGAGCCTTCTTCGACAATCCTATGAGCGTATCGTGGGATGGAGAACGCTTCTCGGACTCGGGGTATACACACACTGTGGTTGTGAGTAGCACACTACCTATGACCTAGAATGATTTGTTTAGGTGGAATAGGACTAAAATGAATCTCATGCATATAGGATCATTTGCTTGTCATTGCTTATGTGCATCTTTCTTTCCATTTACTGAGCTAGTGAGCTCACCCATTATGTACACACCTTTTTAGATGATTTTGTAGGATACTCAATAGTGGAACCCATGCCGGGTCCCACTGACGAAACCCCAATGGGGGATTGGTGGGTCCTTGAAGAATTTGATCACGGTAATGGCTGCCCGTGTGAGGGTCGTGTTGCAGGGCAACGGTGACAGATTCTATCTACTGTACTCTTTTGATTCTTTTGATATATTTCCCTTTTTTGCTCTCGATATGTAAATTGCTATTTTTGTGTAAGTATCATGCCTACGGGCCCACAATACTATATGTATAACAATTTAGGTATCAAGAGTATATGGGGAATTACAGGTAACTATTTATGACAAGACTTCTGCTGAACTAAAATATTATAATTCATGATTACTTGTGGCTTGTTGTGCTATGGTTACTGTGTCTGATGATCCTGATGGTTTTGGATTATCCAGAGGGAACCTAGTCATCGGTTCGATTCTTTGTGAACGGTGCGTGACAGATAGTGTACTACGATGGTATTTTGATAAATGCTTGTGATACATTTGTTGATTCTAAAAACTTCTTTGGTTATGCCTTCAAGCCTAGGTCTCTCTTTATTGCGCTGACTTTACTTCGATTTGACATAATTGGTATATGGGTACAAATATATGACCTTCCCATGGCTTTCCACATAAGGAGTGTTGCATAAAAGATTGTTGGTTATAATCTTTTAAGAACTGTTAGGTTTCATGTTACGCTCAAGGATTTCTCCCAAGCTTTGGCAATTAGGGTTTTGTTTACGATGGTTCTTCCTATTAGACCTAGCATGTTTCAGATCCGTTTTGGATCAAATTCTTGTATATGACTTTGTAAACATTTTATAAAACATTATACTGAATCCAGATTTATGTCCAATTATAGACAGACTCTCTCTCTCTCTCTCTCTCTCTCTCTCAATATTCTCCAATAAGAGTAATGGATTCCATGCTGAGCATCTCTCTCATTCACGATACAACATCAAGAATCTAGTACACTAATATGTAGTTTGAGTTTCTACCCAAAAACATATATATATATATATATATATATGTAGTCTGAGTGACAAAACCATTGGTGCACCAAGACTATGATACATTCCTCAATGACAAGGACCTCCATGTCAAAGTTTCAACTGAATACTGCAAAAGGAATCTTATTTCTTAATTGCTGGAAGTTACATATGTTTTTGTTTAATACACATACCATATATGTACTCACATGTGTGTTCTAGAATCACCACTCATAGAAGCACATGTTGTGACGACCTTATGAACAGGGTGTCCAACCCTATCTTTAGTAAAGAACGATTTAGGTATGTTGGATTGAATGGCATCACCCAAGAGGGGGTGAATAGGGTGTGAGACTGTTTTTTCTCCCATTGAAAGAATCTCATAGCTTTGAATGATCACTTGTTCAATGATCTATCTTAAATCCTAAGAATAGTACCTTAAGTGGTAAACTCCTCCATGATCAAACTCAAGTATCAAAGGAGATCAAGAGAAGTTGTCACCTTGTGTGAAAAACTTAGGCACAGTTTGATAACGTTTCCAGAAATGTGTTTTTCCATTTTTTTGTGCTCATAAATAGAGGAACACACCAAAATCTGTTTGATAAACGTATTTCATTTCACCTGTTTTTTGAAACATAAATAGAAATTTATGCTTATTTCTGTGTCTAGAAACGGGTTTGACGAAACAAGTTAGACTTATTTTTTTGTTTCTTGGAATAACTTGTGGGCCAAAAAATCGATGGACCCCCGAAAAAAAGTTGCATCTTCCAACCTTGCATTTACCTTACCTGGCAGCTTTCTATAGTTCAAAGATTCTCCAAGGAAACAAGAAGGAATACACCAAATTTTTGCTTTGCTAGTGGAAGCCTTAATCCCACATCCATCGATTCCTTTGTGGATTTCTTCCAATTCTCTTTAGACCCTCATGAATCAATTATTGAATCGTTGTTGGGGATTGAAGTTTGAATTCCCCAGCAAAATGTACACCGATCCAGGGAATCTACCCAAACCTACTCAATTTGAGAAATAGGTTTATCAAACACCAAAAAATCCGTTTATGTTCCTAGAAACGTGAAAAATCGTTTCTGTAATTTTTAGACACAAAAATAGCATAACCTTATCAAACAGTACCTTAAGTCCTTGTAGCTTTGACTCAAACCATTTTATAGGCACCCAACTAGTGTTAAAGTAGTCATTAGAGTCAAACTAAATTCAAACTAATTTTGAATTTTAGTGCAAGACATTAATGAGAAGTAATTAAACATCATCATTAATGGAGAACTTCTCAAGTTCCAAGTTGAGCCGTTAAGCTCTCTTGGACACTAATGAAATGTATTGAGAACTCAACACTTGATTATCCTCTAAGCTCTTTCATTTAATGATCCAAACTGTCACCTTTGAATCACTTAAAAAAAAAAAAAAACCAAGTAAGTGTTCACAATTGACCTTGCATCACCATGTTTGACCATAAAACACAGAGCTAAGTTCAACCAAGCCTCTATTCAGATAGACGATACCACAGTTGACCTCCTCTATTGTCTGTAAGTTTATATTTTAAGAGTTTTGTTCAGCTCCATTGATCGTAGCTTCACACAGATGACCGTGAATAACAAAGTCGATATCTACTCTATGCTAAACCCACCTAGCTTTTTATACTTTTACTTAGCTCTCACTATCTTTTGGGATTTTTTTTGTTCTTGCTTAGATACTTACATCAAGATTTCAATTCTTATTAAATTTAAGCTTAATAATCTTGATCTTCATGGAAGATCCATCTTCAATGTTGATGTAGCTCTTTATGATTGACCAAATTTTAATAACTTTTCAACTTCTTCAACATGCTTTGCTTCTTTTTAAAGAATGTCCTTACTGAATTGGTTGTCACTATCTTCATATGTCTCACACACATGTTTAAACACCCAAAAACTATGAATTAGTTGTCACTGCTTTTAACATGTCTCGCACAAATGTTACAATCATCAAGCTGATTTTCATATCTAAAACATATGTATCCCAATGATAAACTTCTTTAGATTCAACATGTTTATAAAGTTCATCAAAATGTCCACTGAATATGATGTCATCCACATACACCACAACCACCAAGTGATTACTGACTTCTGTCATCACATACAGGTTACAATCAATCATGCCTTATCGGAGTCCCAATGGGTGCAAGTACGTGTCAATAATGGAGTGCCAAGCCTTGGATCTTGCTTCAAGCTATAGAGAGCTTTCTTCAACTTGCAAATCCCATATGGATCATAAAGAATCTGAAACTCATCAACTTGCCCAATGTTTGAGTTTAAAAATATGTTACCACAAGTGTACGGTATATTGTAACCAACGGATCGATCATAAGGAGATTAGTCACTCTATCTTACCTACTCTAAGTATGGCGAGAGTGAACAAGGGATGGTTGATTTTAGATTATGGTCCTAGAACATGCACATAAACAAAAGAAAACGACCTACACATTCGACATCTAAATTAAACAGTTCTAACATCGGATTACTTTAATTAGAGAAGTAAAATAAATGCTGAAAGTAACAACTAAAAAAAATGCAAATAATAAAGCTAAACTAAGAAATAAAAAACTGAAATAGAAAGCAAGTAAGTAAAGAAAAATTCTCAATACATCGGTCGAATTTTCGAGAGAGGCACTACTGTAGGCATCACCTTCAATTATAGCACATATGTAAATAAGAACACAAGGAAAAAAATAAAATGAAAAGAAAAGCATAAAAATCCTAATTCCACTACTTGTATTTAAATAAAAATCTTAATTCTACTATTAAACTTTGTCATACATTGATTATGTGTAAGCTAAATTAAAACTTGATTGATTTGGAGTGATGGTATTAGAATAGAATTATTAATGAAGAACTTGCTCTCTTGAATTTGAAAACTCTTGATTCTTGTCACTTGAACCAATTTTTTCCTAAAATTAGAAAGTTTAAAAGCTAGAACTATGGATTGCACTAATTAAATTAATTAAACTATGAACTAAATCAACAAAGTAAACTAATTATTAAACAAACTAACAATTAAAAACTGAATTGCATTATCATTAATCACTTGAATAAAAACTTGAAGAAATACAAGGAGAGAGAGAAGAGAACTAAGCATAAACTAAAAAATAAACTAATGGGAATAATCCTCCTAGGAGGGGAGGAAGGGGCTTTTATAGGGCTTTGGTCTTGCCTCCTTCCCTATACAAGTCCTTTTTAAGAAAAAGAAAGAAAATAAAATAAAATTCGATCTTGGTGAAAATCCTAATACTCTGAGATATTGTGTGAGGAAATAGAGAAATTGTTTCCAAAATTAACAGATTCTATTATTTTCTTGCAATATTAACCAATATCTTACAATCTTGACTAAATCAGAAAGGAATCCCTGCATAGCATCTTCAAGATCTCGTGAGGTCGCAAGGAGAGAGAATATTCTTCAGGATTTTGTAGGAGAGAGGATGTGGTATCAATGAGTGGGCTACCTTTGGACAAGTTAGTTTAAGCTCGGACCGGTTCTTGGTTCACTTTAAGCAATTTCTCTTATAGACTTGGAAACTACAAAAAAAAAAACAACAACAACTAGAAGTAGTACTATCCAAAGTGGGACAAAATGTACATTTATATCCCTAAGATTTCACACATTATTATGGTCATCAGCCAGTGTAAACTTCTTCCTCAAGATTACCGTTAAAAAAATGCTTACTTGACGTCGATTTGGTACACCTTGAAACCCTTGTAAGCTGTCAAAGACAAAAACATTTGTATGAATTTCAATCTTGCCACTGGTGGAAATATCTCATCAAAATCTATCCCTTCCACCCAGGCATACCCTTTGCACACTAGTCTGGCCTTGTTTCTTACAACCTACCCATCTTCATTTATCTTATTTCTATAGACCCACTTGGTCTCAATGACATTTGTGTCAATTGTCTTAGGGACTAGCTCCCAATGTTCCATTCTTCTCAACCTGATCCAGCTCTTTATCATCACTTTCACCTCATGTACATCCTTGCTTGCTTCCACAGATGTCTTGGGCTCAATCTATGACAACAAAGGCTAGGTAACAAGTTTCATTCTTCTGGTTTGTGCACTTGCTTTTGGGTCTGAAAAGAATTTTTGGCGAAGATGATCTTTTTTCCAGTTGCCATCTCTTGGCCTACCATCTCTTTTTTATTCTATATTTATCTAATCTGTTTTTGCATGCTTTTCAATCTTTACTTCTTCATCCTCAACACACTTTTCAAGAGTTTAAACTTCTCACTATATTGGTCTAGAGTGAGGTATTTGTTCATCTCTCTTGGCAACTGAATTTTCCACAACCTTCCCCAATCCCTTATTGTAGCACCTACAAGTTGAAGAATAATCCATGAAGATTCATTCATTTGCTCTGTCATCAAACTTTCCCAGTTGTCTGCCTTCACTAATGATTTCTCTGCAAACCATAACTCATATAGAGTCTTGGTTCCATGTGGCCTTATCAAACATTTGTTCTGAATGTGGACTACAATGCATATGCCTTCTCTACAAATCCTCTTTGTAAATTATTTTTTGAGAGAATTGTCCTTGCCATATTCTAAATTGCCATATTCCTCCTTCCACTACCCCACTTTGTTGAGGGGTTCTTGCTGTAGAGTGTTGATCCTTATGCCATATGCTCATTGCAGAATTTTGAGAACAAAATCCATATGAACTTGTTGCCATGGTTTGACTGATGAGCACATTTATGTGTGAAATCTAGGGTAGTAAAACATGCATTTTACATATTTAGAATGGAGCTACCTTGGGTTTTACTCTCTTTTTGCAGGTTTTATATTTTCAAGGCCTTAAGGACTATCGGGCGCTATATCTTCAATTTTACACGTAAAGAGGTCCTATTTCTTTCCATGGTTGCGAAGAGGACGAAATTCTGAGCAAGATGGACTTGTTCAATTAAAAGTACACATTCGTTTGGTCACCCGTACAAATGATTATTCTTTTTCGGGTCAGAAAAAGAATAATGGATCAGAACTGAACCGAGATGCAGAACCAGCCTGTTTGCAATTGTCCCAGAGGTACAAGGAATACTCCAAATGCCAACAAGGATCGATGGACCACATCCTTAAGTGATTAAAGATTTGTTTTTGGTAACAACAACTACCTAGCTTAGTTGGTGAGCTATGGTGTACAAAATTCCCTTGCTCACCAAGAGGT
>NC_056566.1:10991664-10992491 GCF_013358625.1 Macadamia integrifolia
ATAAAAGTGCAAAAAAAAAGTGCAAAGACCCATCAATGGAAAATGGGCAATGGCGGAGAATTGTTGGATCTATGTGTTTATTATATCCAATTTAAAGTATTTAACTGATATTAATTTGCATTGAGCATTTTGGGTGATTGTTTATAAAGGTTAGATCTAAAATTGTTCACAAGTAAGGGCACTCTATTCGTATGGCTGACGCATTGACAATTTTAAAATACAAATGAGAATATTCATATTTATTTGTATCCAACACAATCAATTGAGAATCTTGTATAGATTACTGTCAGTACTTTGAGAAGTAAGAATCTTAGTGATAGTTTAGTACTTTGAGAAGTAAGAATCTTTGTGATAGTTTATTTTAGTCCTCAGAGACTTGGGAGGTCTTTTCTGTTGCAATTTGATGCAGGAGCATTTTGACATGGGCCAACAACCCAGCCCAATAAGCCCATAAGCCTAAGCAAAAGGATAGAAGCTGGAAATAAAAAGTTGCCATCCAAGATTTTGGGGTAACTTCATGGTGACACCTGTACCAACTTAGAAGGAACTAGAAGTCGTGCCATACATGGATAGTAAGGTCTAGAAGTCTATTTTCCAACAAAAAAAAAAAGGTATCTCAATTGCTATTTTTTAAAAGAAGTTATGATCGTTTTGGTACAGTGTGTCAGGGCTGATTGCTACCTATATAGTAACGGCATTTAATTATGAAGGTTGGCTAGGTAGTTGAACTTGTTAGTCTGTTCTTGCAAGAGTATGACCATAATTCTTCTGCTTCTTAATCTTAAATATTATTTCCCCGCTTAATGGATAACCATGTGCTACCAATG
>NC_056566.1:10992812-11005345 GCF_013358625.1 Macadamia integrifolia
TTTATTATTATTTTTTAATTGCGTGGGTTGTTTATTTTCAGTTATTTATTTATTTAATTTTAATTGCGTGGCTTGTGTCTTTAAATTCTTAGATGATTAATGGTTAGGACGTTATTTTTAGGACGGTAATTAGAATTAGATCACAACCATTAATCAGTTCACTTTCGCATTATTAAAAGAAATAAAAAATAAAGTGGCTGCTCTCCCTGTGTTCGACCCGTAGCTACACTGATCCGTACGCTTGCGGTTACATTTTAAATCTCAAACATTGACCTTAGGCATTTTATAGTTCTTCCAGTTGCATTCTCAACCTTCTTCTTGAACACCTAAACACAATCCATAGCTTCTATCTTGTTCTTGATACACATCACCCAAGTCATCATAGAATACTCATATATGAATAATATGGAGTACCTCTCTCTTTGAATACCTTCTTCTTTCTCAACTTAACTAGGTTCTTGAAGTTGATGTGCCCAACCCTCTATACCATAGCCAATTCTCATCTTCCTAACTCATTATGCACCTTTTATCAACAGCTTTCGCCAGAACACATAAGTTAACAGTAGTCCTGGACCTTTGTGCTATGGTCATCCCATTTTTTTTTTACTTGATCATGCAATCCTCCTTAGTGACAATACTTCATTGCCATTATTGCAAATTTGGCTCACACTAAGAAGATTATGTTTCAGCCAACTAATGTCTAGGACATTGTTGGACTTAATTTTCCCCTTGTCCAAGTTTACTATGTCTCTACCTTTAATCTTGGCACCATCATTGTTCTTAGATCTAACTCATCTACCTTCAACTGAATTCAGACTCAGAAATCTGCCCTTATCACTTGTTATGTGAGTGAACCACCCACTATCAAGAATTCATGATGATGGTATACAGTTTACTATGTCTCTACCTTTAATCACGGCACCATCATTGTTCTTAGATCTAACTCATCTACCTTCAACTGAATTCAGACTCAGAAATCTGCCCTTATCACTTGTTATGTGAGTGAACCACCCACTATCAAGAATTCATGATGATGGTATACAGTTTACTATGTCTCTACCTTTAATCACGGCACCATCATTGTTCTTAGATCTAACTCATCTACCTTCAACTGAATTCAGACTCAGAAATCTGCCCTTATCACTTGTTATGTGAGTGAACCACCCACTATCAAGAATTCATGATGATGGTGTTGGGTATACACTATACACTATACACCCATCTTGTAGACTGGTTTTAATGATAATAAATAAATGAATTCATTTTTTATTTTAGCAATGAAATTCTTTAAATGGTATGTTCTAGAATAGCAATTAAATCATGAGTACACAATGATTGCTTAAGCAATTGATACTTAGTGCAATTAATGAAGACAATGCTCAATTAAAATGTGAAGACTCAAAGTTGTTGAAGCGTTAAGCAAGAAGTTGCAAAGAAAGATCGCACTGCTAATACATAGTGTACACACTCACTATATTACATCATGAATACTTTACATTAGTAATCTTGCAAGCATATTTTATTAGATGTTTGGAAATTAATATGAAAAAGATTGAGAAAATGGATATGTAAATAGGGTAGGAAAATAGAGCTCAATGTTTTATTTAAATTGTTCCCAGGTGAAATCGGGATGTGTTACTGCCGGTATTGGCCTTGTAGCCTTTACCATGCATTAGCTTCTTGTTGAAGCTGATAACTGGCACAAATAATCTTTTGCTCATCATTGCATCCAAGTAGTATGAACATCTTCTCCATACCTTTTAACCACTTAGCTGGTGCCAACGGGTCCTAGGCAATGCCACTAAAATATGGAGGTCAAAGCTTTTGAAACATCTCCATCAATTTCGAGGTATCTGTTCACAAAGGCATTGTGACTTGGCTTTGTGGTGTAACTTGCCTGGTGGTATCAGTTGTACAAGCTGAGGTGCTGAATGTGCATTAGGAGGTTCTGATTGTGCTTTTGGAGGATCTAGCTAGATGTACAACAGGTGGTGTTGGTTGCATCTGTGGGGACGCCAACTGAGTTTCCCGTGTCCGAACCACAATATTGATTTGAGTGTTCAAATCAGTCATAAATTCTCATTGTTGCTGTTGCAACCCTTGCATCATATTTCTCATAATGGATGCCACATCTTGAATTGCCAATACAAGTGGGGTAGGAGGAAGAATGTTCTATGCTAGAAGTTCCTCTCTTTTTACTTCAAGAGAGGATGGCTGATTTGTAATGGATGACCTATGACATGACATTGCCTTTTGGGCCACTGTCCCACTTGTGCATAGGCTTGCTTTGGCAACATTGGAAATTTTGTTTCCAATACAATTCATTAGTTGGTATAGCAGTACATTACTATACATTCATTATTATTTATATTCACTAAAATAGAGAATCACATTGTTGCCTACTGATTCCCCTCATAGGTGGATGTCCATCGGTTGATCATGTTTCACCAGTAGATGGCCATCTGTTGGTAAACCAATAGCTTCATAAATTGGAAATTTCCACCAGACGAAGGGGGCATCGGGACAAGCCAACTGGTGGGTCAAATCTTGCTATTAAAGTGTCTTCCAAGCATATCATCCACTGGAGGGTAATTTGTTCTACGGCAAGCTTCCCACGCTTGTCTTTAATCACTTTGGTGTGAACTTTGTCAATGAAGTTAGGACTTGAGGAAAGGATGAGCCACGACATGCATGGGTCGTGGCTCGTTCTTATTCTCACTACCTGCATTTAATGCCATCTCCATCTTTTGTTTGGTAAGATGATCAAAAGGAAGATAGTGATAATGAAGAGGATTCTTGGGAAGACATTCCTCCAATGCAGACACAGGTTCCCAAAGATCCACCACCTCCTCCATTTGTACCTGGACCACTTCCTTTCAACCATCTTACTTTGGTGAAGGTGCATCTACTTCAGCGGGAACTGATGAGAAGCCAAGTTGGGCTAAGATGAAGGAATTTATGGAACAGGGTTTCTCAGGTCTAAAAACAAGATTCGACACACTTGATGAGTTGATGGGCGTGTGCCATCCATTGAGAAGGTCATGAAGACTTGGTCCAACTATTTTGGGCTAACTTTTGATATTTCTACTTTGTTGCCACCACACCTAGAGGAGCAGTAATTTTTTAGGATTTCTGTTTTCTGATGTCTTTTATTAGCTTTTCAGTGTACATTCTAGTTGTAACACCTTGAAATCTAATTAGGGGTATTTTCGTCTCTTGACCATTGTAAGGTCAAGGTGATTTAAAATAGGGATACCAGTCCGTTGGGGTGCATCAATACTTGGTAAGTGCTAAAAATATCCATTAGATATAACTGCATTGTAGAATAACTTTAGGGTTTGCCCTTGAACTTGAATTACCATTTTGATACCTGTGGACAGTACAATTTCTATACTTTGCTGACTTTTAGCCCCTTTTGCCAACACCTAAGGGGTGCTCTACGGACTTGTGCAAGGCCTTTTATGTCGTTCCTACCATGTAAAGGGGTCAAGTGAAGAGGTGTTCGGTCACTTATCACTAAAGCTTGAGAGGTTTGAATCCCTTTCAGTTCGATTGGCAACGTTCGCATTGACATGTAGTGTCATTCTTCCCGTCCATACAATAAATTGCAACAAGCCAGCTGGTAGCAAAATTACTACTCTCAGGTGCATTATCTATTGATAAAAATTCAAATTTGACTGTATTTCAGCATGTGTGTAACAAGATGAATTTACCCCACCTTTTTTTTTTTTTCGACCTTTTACCCTTAGATTGTAAATGCATCTGGTGATTTCAACCGATCTAAAACTATGTCTTCAAATGGATAGTTACATGGCAGCAGACCCATCTTTTACCTCACTAAATTAAGTTAGAGTCCATTGCATCATAAGAATATTTAGATTAAAATCAATAGCATCTTCCTCTCTCTCTCATTCTCTAAATGTCCACTTGGACACTTTGATATCGTCCATTTGTGATATAAATCCCCCTAGAGAGATTTTTTCTAAAAAAATCTCCCATAGATTAACATATGCTTCACGATACACTTCAATGATTGTCATCAGGATGGAATGCTAACTTGCAAAGTGAGAATCATATGCTATACCCTTCAAGTGCCCTCCAATCCATTTATTCTTATTCCCTCAACTATCACCTTTATTCAGCATGACTTGCGATTCTAATTCCATGTCATAGTCGCAACGCTAAAGCTATATAAGTGTGGCTGGTGATAGAAACACAACAACACTTGAGGCCAACTAAACACACAACCTTCTCATTTCTTGTCTCTTCTTTGTAGAAGACTAGAGGAGGAGTAGTGAGAAAATGGCATCAATGAAGTCTGAGAAACCTGTAGCTGCTAAACTTCTTGGGCAGGCCACGAAAGAGCCTGCCAAAGCTGGTGAGCATAGTGCTGAACCCAAACCTTCCGGCACCAATCAGGCCCCCAAGAAGGCTGAGCAGAAGCCCCGGGAGCCAAAGAAGAAGGTAATTTGTTGTTATTGCCAAAACTATGTGATTTTTTTTTTTTTTTTGAGACATTTCTTTTATTAAGGGCCTATAGGCTAACTAGGGTGGCAATCCAAAGAGAGCCCGAGCAATGTCCCTACTCAAGAAAGGGCGGTCTGGGAGGGAGAGGTGGGGGAAAATACATGATATCTAATACCCAATGGGGGGGGAAAATTGAACAAGCGACATATCCTTAGGACTTAGGCCAGCGCTCTACTCTTCTAACAGCCGCCACCACACCAAAGGCGTTTAGCCGAATATTTGATGTTGTTATTATCTAAAATATGTGATTTACATGCTCCTTAATTTTAATGGAATTTTTTTTGCTACTAATTGGGTTGCATGAACTTTCCTATTGCAGCTCGTGGTAGCCAAAGAAATGGAATGATTCACTTACCTTTTGAGTTCATAAATACCCTCCTAGATTTTAATATTTTCTTAAGGACCATTTCTTAAGGTGGTATAAGTGTTTTAAATGCACACATAGTGTATCATTAGGTTTTTTTGGGAAAAATAGTAAAACATTATAGGAGTTTGTGAATCTTAGAATGGGTTACTCAAATGGTTAGGGCGAATTGGGAATTGTGTGGATGGACGCATGGTCCCAAGTTCGATTTCTCATCTATGCATCACTGATAAGCCGGCTCGGATACCTTGGTTAAAAAAAAAAAAAACTTTATCCTTTTCTAATTAAATACCTTTTGAGATTCTATTTCTTTGGTTGCATGGATAGTGAAAAAGTTTCTACAACTCTGATAACAACCAAATTTAATGAATTTTCTTTTATTGTTACTCAGGCTCATAGGCAAAGAAATGAAATAATTCACTTTCCCTTAGGTTTACAAAATATAATATTATAGTTTGATATTTTCTAAAAATACCCTTCGAGATTCCATTCTTTGTATGCAAGCCCAAATAGCAAAATTCCATCCCCTTCTAACAGAAATATTTATTTTATTTTTTATTTATTTATTTATTTTATTTTTTTTTGGGTATACATAGAAAATGTTGGTTCACTACATTGGTTTATGCATTTGATCTGATTGATGTGCTTTAATGGCTTTCTAGGCCGCCAAAGGTGGCAAACCAGGAGCAAAGAACTAAAGAGGAACGATACCAGATCATGCCACCATAGAGGATTCTACGAAGCCGTTGATTGAAGGCCATCCGTCCATTTTACTTCTATTGCTGATATAGTGTGGCTGTTTAATCCTCATGGTTTAATATATAGATCTTGTGTGTTTTTCTTTTCTTTAGACTTCCCCTAGCATGTATGAGTCATATTAAGCTTTTAATGAAATAAAATATTATATTTATGAAAAAGGTTGGGCATCTCTTGTACATGATATAATATTTTTCGTGAGCAAAACTTCATTGACAAGTACGTGCACAACACATGGATTCCAAATTACAAGCTTTAAGAAGTCATGGAGTGAAAATATTCTAGAACGTACTACATGTTTCATGGATTGAACCCTCCTTGCACGGGAAAAATCTAAACTCACCCCCCAAATAAAGAGAACTTTCTAGATTCTAAAATGGATGCCAAATATGAAATATCCTCAATGATAGGAATCACTTTAATTGGTAGGTCAGTTTAGCCCTTCATGTACATGATCGATTCCTCTTTTATACCCATAAAATCAAAAGAAAAAGGAGTATATAGGGAAATGTGGCATCTCTACCAAGACATAGAAGAAGGTGAAATGACTGTCCCTACCCCCATCAAAGACGAAAATGTTACCCTATAGATGCTTTTTTCCATACTCACATTGGCTTCGCTCCCCCGTAGGAATCAATTAGCCTATCCTTGACATATGAGGACTTAGGAAGTAGTTTCTCTAGTGTAACTTAAATCAATGGTCCAACAACAACAACAACAACAAAGCCTTGTCCCAACTTAATGGGGTCGGGCATTATAGGCATGCTCCCTATAACTGGTAGACCCCTGCCCCCACCCAACAAGTATTTTGAGTCCGGATCACAATTGTTTGGGCAGTGTTTTGTTTTTTCTTACATAAACGTAAACACACGTAAGCGGGTAGCGTCCTTTCTCTGTATATATTTATAAAGTAGGACCTTGCATTTCGTACAAGTCAAACTTACCATTATAGGAGTATTGGCTATGGTTGCGACATATTTAAAGGGGGTGTTTTTCTATAAACCTAGTGCACAAAGTTTTCATTACTGTAAGGTCTGAGAGGGGCAAAATGTATGCAATCTTACCCCCTACATTTGAACCTGTGACCAACAAACACATTGTAATAGTAGCGCAATTGCGTTCCATGATCAAATCTTTCCTGTTCATTACCTTGTAGGAAATATTTTGTTACAAAAGTAACTAGATTGTTGTTAGCCTTTACAGGGGTTAAACGAAAAATGTGCAGTTTCTAGAAAAAGAAGGGGGTGTGGGGGGGGAATGGGGATCCAAGGCCAAAAAGTAGTACTAGTGCTCAACCTAAGATTCGCGAGTTCCTCCAAGTCTCTTTATATTTTGTCTACCTCCCACTCTTCCTCTTTACTCTTTTTCATCCTATAGAGAAGGCCCCTTGTTGGTGCTTCAATACCATTTCCTCTCATCATGTAGTTAACATAGAGTACGACATAGTTCCCTTCTCTTATAACGGCTACCATCCAAAGGTGCAACTTACCTACTGCACCAGAGGCTCGCCCACTGCAATTGGTACAATTTAATAAGGTGTAACAATAATTATAGTGCACAATTTTTTTATGTTTCCATTGATGACCATGCAAATTAATTTGATTCCATATAAATTACATCAAGTTTTTAGTTAAAGAGGAAAAAATGAAATTAAGTTATTTGGTCCGGTTTCAGTTAGAACCGTCGGTTCTTGACTTAAATCTAGATCCGGACCGAACCGAATTATAAATACTTATTTCAAATATGGGATTTAACCATATTATAATGGGTTAGATTTGGTTCAGGGTATTCGGTCCGGAGTTGGATTCGGTTTTTGGTTCCGGTTCCAAGTTGACACCCTTACTTGTCTCAACTTAATGGGGTTGGCTACATGGATTCAAAGAAAGCCAAAGGAAGAGAAAATAAAAGGCATTAAATGGGGACAGATTGATGACCACTAGCAAAGTAGAACACAGCTAAAGCAAGTCCGCTACTTGGATCCTAGCACTCCAATATGCTCTATTCGAAACCATAATTGGGACTAGACCTAATTTATGCATATCTTTTCTCACAACCTCTCCTATGGTCATTCTAGGTCTGCCTCTTGCTCTTTTGGATCCTTCTATTTGAATCAAGTCACTCCTCCTTACCGGTGCATCAGGTGGCCTTCGCTGAACATGCCCGAACCACCTCAAACAGTATTCTCGAAGCTTGTCAGAAATTGCGGCAACCCCCAAGTTTGCACTAATATGATCATTTCTAACATTATTTCTTCTAGTTTTCCCGCATATCCATCTTAGCATTCTCATTTCTGCTACCCCTAGCTTATCAATCTGCTGCTTCTTAACGGTCCAACATTCCGACCCGTACATCATAGTCGGGTGCACGACAATGTGATAGAGTTTTCCCTTAAGTTTTATCGGGACGCGTTTGTCACATAAGACTCCAGATGCACTCCTCCACTTCATCCATCCCACCTTAATCCATGTGAAACGCCATCATCTATATCACCTTCTTTATTAATGATAGATCCCAAATATCTAAAATAATTACTTTGCTTGATCATTCTTCCTTCAATAGTCACTTCGTCATTATCTCTCGTGTAACTTAAATCAATGGTCCATTTTCTTTAAATATAGGGCATAGTTTCTCTAGTGTAGATTAATCTAGAGCTTGAAGTAAATATGGGAAAAGGTTGTCTCGAGTTAGATTTTTTTGGGGAAATTTTACAAATATTTTTTTCTTAAATTTGTAAAATACTCCCTAGTGAGCTTTTTAATGTAGAAAGCATCCTTGTGATTCAACCAAAGGTGGATGCTCTTCGTAAAATTTGTGTGCCATTTTCCTTTTCGATGGTAAGTGGGTCAAGGTTAACAAAGAAACCATCAGAAATTCGAATACATAAATAAGGATGCCCTTCATGCTCAATTCTGGTTCAATGATGAACCAGAATGAGACAGGAGTTGAGCTTAAAAAATCAGTTGTTGAACATAATGGCCACCCCACTTACAATCCCAGACCATAAAATCCAGATCAATATAAAATCAAGGCTATGTTTAATTGCAAAGTAAAATTTAATGGGAAAAAAGTGAAAATTTTTAACTTAAAAAAGAAATTTCTATAATCATTACCCATATGATTGTATAAATTACTTAACTTTGTTACCATATACATATATATATATATATATATATATGTGAATATTCTTGCCATATTTAGTAATGATAAATTTTATATTTTATAGTAAAAGTTTTTTTTTTTTCAAAGGATTTAAGATGCAAAGTAAATTTTATAATCAAATATGGAAAAATTTGGAGTCAGTAATATAGTCACAACGAGTTAATAATTACAATTTTTTTTTTTTTTTTTAATTTTCTTCCATTCAATTTAACTTCTTTTGCAACCAAATGGAGCTAAAATGAAATGGTTATAAGCGCAAACTAGAAAATGAATTGGATATAATGAATTATTATGCCTTGTAGTTTATTTATAATATTGGTGGGCCAGCCTAATCCAAGAACTTAGAACAACTAGAAACTAAACTCAGAAAACTTCGAGACGCACGGCAATGATAGGTGGTCCTTTGGAGCAATGTGGGGAACTCAATTTATGTCTTTAAAAAGTGTTACGCAACCTTAAACTATTGGCAACATCCCAAGAAATTTACAAATGAGACCAAAATTGCTAAAATACCTTGAGGATTAGTCGGGTCAAAGGATGGTCAAATGACCTTGAAATCAGTCCCAACCACTTGATTAAGTAATGTTTATAAATGTTGCAGTGAGAAATTGTCTTAGGTTATTTGTGGAACTTGCACAAAGGAAAAAATATAAGAGAGTGAGCATCGGGCTAATTTGGTGGGGAATTCTTTGATGCATAAGTCAGATCTCTCTACAAACAGAAATTCCAATAAGAATTGAAAAATATCAATCCACTGAAAGGGAGGCTTACCTGGGTATTTACAGTTGAGGAATGGCGGCAACTGAGAAATAGAGTACTGATTTGGCATGCTTCTTACCGTTGATAGAAGTCCATACAAAACAGGAGTTGTATTAAGAGAGTGAATCGGAAGGTGGGGGGACGTCTCAGTTATGGAAGCTCCACGCACCCCCTTGGCATCCTAGGAGATATCCTTCCTCCTAGGGAGGATTTGGAGTTCTCTTGAGAATCCTTTCCCAATTAGGACATATCCAAACCTTGCTCAGAGGTTACGTACTGGACTAGAAATGTCTCTTATGAGGGGTGTACTCTGTTGAGGAATCCCGCAAGCAACACGTACCAAGCGACCTAGATTTGGTGGATCAGTTGCCTACCGACATATGCGAATGACCCCAATTTGGGGACTCGATTGCTGACTGACTTATCCCGAGTGATCGATGGTGCATTTCTTATTGCTAAGCTTAGGGTGCGGCCTTAGGTCAACAGTACAACCGTGGTTCTGATATTATCTTGAGCTACTAGTTGTAGTCCAGATATGGCGTGGCTTCCAACACGCGACGCTATTCTTATGTTGGTGTTGACCAATCGCTCGGCAACTGATCTAGTCACTAATGTTGATTGATCGAGCTACACCCGACCTTGGTAGCGGATGTCGATTGGGAATGTAACTCTGTTGGGACCAAACCATTTGTTTGGGCTCGCACTGAGGCCACCTATGCTTGCTCATGCTACCCTGTTTGGTCCAGGTGGCATGCTCCCAATGGTAGCATACTTTGTCATAGCAGAATCCCCCCCCCCCCCACTCCTACTGAGTTATTTGCAGTCAGTCGGAGTATTCTGGCCATTCTTAGCCATTGTCATTCTAATCCAACACATCCTTTTTGGAGGCCTATGCCCCATAGAAATTGTCTATCTAAGACTGTCCCTTGGCCTGTAGATCCTGACACATTAGAATTCTAGCTCTTCCAGGCGTTCTTTGCCCTCCACCTACCCCGATCTTGTTCCTTATTCCCTCCCCATTTCTAACTGCAATACATCCCGCACCTCGTGGTTCTGGTCATTTTCCTCTTAATTAAACCCTTTCGAGTGCCTACCTTAATCTATGCTCAGCAATATCCGATGGACCATTTCTCAAGATATGCCAGAATTTGAAAATGATGGAAGCGACCAAAACTGGGATAAAGAAATTACGGGACGACGTTCGGTTTCATTCTTCATTAATGACATCGAATTGGTTATCGTATGCATTTGTATCTTTTGAAGTGAAAGGAATGTTATACATAAACTTGCATTTCTGGAACTTGTGTACAGGGAGAAGGAGAATAAGAAGCAGGATAAGGGTTGCAGAGAAAAATAGAGGTGGAAAAGAATAGCTCTTGGGAGTCTAGACGGAAGTGATGCTGGGGATTTTGGAAAGTTGAATTTTGTTCTCTTTTTTGGAACCATGAGCAATAAGTGATTATGGGGATTAAGTAAATCTTTTTAAAATTCAATCTAGTGGATGTAAAATAAATTTAAAACCTATTTATTATGTAATTAATATTTTTACCTAGTGGATCTAAGTAATTGCCCCTTGAATCTTTTGATCGTTCTTTCGATAGGTCCATTCAGTTTTTGTTTTCACACGGGAGTCCACTTCCTCTGCATCGAGCGGTGAGGTACGGTGAGCATCAGACGGCTGAGAGTATATGGGCACGTACCCCAAGGGACTCCCAGCTATTCGATGCTCACTAACCGGTGCAGCGGCTACAAACGATTTTTCACACTCTAGGTGATTTCTAAAATTGAAAGCAAACATATAAGGAATTTGATCATTTGGTTCAAGCTGATCGATTAAATTAGGTCAATCTGTATTGAGAAGGATTAAAAAATATATACCCTAAAATTAATTAATGAAAGGCAAGAAGGTTTGACACTTGTCAAATATTGACAGTAAGACTATCTCAAGTCATTTGCTCGTACTACCAAATGATCCGGTCTTTGAGTTAGATTACCTCAATAGCCATAATTGCTTTCGCCTGGAACCCAAACAATAGGATTTTACGTTACTAAAGTGCATGGTATCATGGATGAAAAAGATAGAATCTTTTGAAGAGAATAAAGAGAATATATGTGTGCATCAAGCTCTGTGCAAGTGTAAAAGACCGACAAAGATAGACTCAGGAAACACCAGCATATGCTATGCTCCAGCTCCAATGAAGGGAACTGGGTTCGTTTGGGATTGATTGGGCCCCGGTCCAAGTTATTGGGTTATTTTCTTTTTCTTGACTTGTGTTTAAATTCGGATGAATTCAGGTCCCAGTTTCATTTGGACCAATACAACAGGTTTGGGATTATTATTATTATTATTATTATTATTATTATTATTATTATTATTATTATTATTATTATTATTATTATTATTATTATTATTAATTTTTTTTATATATTTTTTTAAAGCTTAGGTGTTGGTCTGAAATTATACTTGATTGTCATCTGATCCCCCCAAGAAAAAATTAGAGATAAGAATAATAAATGAAAGAAGGATATTAAATAAAAATAGGAGAGGAAAACTTCACAACAAAACAACAGATATCCTAACAGTTGAATTAAGCTACAAGGGAAATCCGAAGAGGATGCAAAAGGTTATAGAGAACTCATAACTGCAATTACATATTTTTCTTGTCTTGGTTGGATAATAATGTAGATTTGAAGTGATGATATTCCACATCAATATTATCACAATTTTTAGGTTCATTTTGTTGACAATGTTTAACATCAATGAGCTGTAAGTCTTCAGCATCACAAGTTAGCTGACAATCACAACCTTGTTGTTGAGACAATTGAGTATGATTTGATGGACGACTAAAAACAAATTGTAGATTGATTGCGATATTAGTGAATTTTAGGCATTCATTATGGAAGAAAAACCAAGCAAACAATCACACAACCCTTGGAACTTAACGTGGTTCTATTTTTTTTTTTTTTT
>NC_056566.1:11005445-11035097 GCF_013358625.1 Macadamia integrifolia
CAAACTTGTACTCGATGGGTTATGACACCAATTAATTAACCTTTTATTTTCTCTCATACATGCCATGAATGCAATATCTAAATGCAACCATTTTTTTCCTTTCTTTCTTTGGCTTTTAACTCTTTAAAGTTTTTACATTAACCTAATCCCATTTCCTATTATAGATTCTACGGGGTCTAAACGGTATGCTGTAAGTGGAGTAGAGCATCACGCCTCTGATACCACTGTTGTCACACCCCGTTCACACAAAATTGGGCCAGTGACCGGGTTAACACCGGTTAATCCAAACCTGCCCGGATCATCTGATACAATATTCCACCACAGCACACATATAACTAAGAAAGTGTTCAACAGTTCAGCGGAAGACTTAGTTTACCTGTAAATATTCCCATTATACTTGATACCCAAATTGTAATTACATAGTTAAGTACATGTGGGCCCGCAGGCATGATATATACACAAAAAGAATACAATTTACATATCAAGTACACAAAAGGAATCATCAAAAATCAGAGAGTCAGCTCAGCTCGGTATTAGAAGTAGAGCTCAGCTCAGTATCAAAGGGTAGAGCTCAGCTCGGTATCAAAGGGTAGAGCTCAGCTCGGTATCATAACTGCGGTCCCGTAGCACAACCCTTGCACGAGCAATCCGTGCCATGCTCTAACTCCTCGGGGACCCACCAATCCTCCTCAGGGAACTCAACTGTGGGGCCTGCCCCGTGCTCATCCGGTTGATGACCTGCAAAATCATCTAAAAGAGGTGCACACGTGGGATGAGCTAACTAGCTCAGTAAGTGGATAGAAGGACCACACAGCAGTCCACACAACAAATCACAACCATATGCACTATATGCTATGCAATACATTTTTAATCACATCCACCTAAGCAACATTACTAAATCTTTGGTTTAATGCTACTACAACCACAGTGCGCGTATACTCTAGGTACGAGCCACGAACTCCATCCCACGATACGCCCATAGAGCTGTCAGAGAAAGCCCACCATGAGTACTCAAAAAAGTAAAACATGTCGACCACCGGCTCTCAATATAAAGTAAATGACAGAAATTAAAGGTGCTGACTCCAGCAATTTAAAAGCAGTATGATTGGCACTCTTAAATATACCACCGGGATTACCGACTGTCCTAATGACCAACCGGGTATATGTCTAACCGCCACAGTGACCCGACAACCGTGACCACTGCTTCCTCCCAAATGGTAACCCAACGCCTTAACCCCTGTTGGGAAGGGTCGTAGCACAGGAAGATGATAACCCTAAACCGCATGCTCCTATATGACAATAGTACGATTGCATAGTACCATCGCGTCCCATACCACGGGCCACCAATGCACTCGTTTCCAAGATGACTACGGCATCTAGTCTATTAATACATCATGCACAATGATGTCAACATTCATCACATAAGCATATCATCACTTGGCATTTAGAAAATAAACACAGCACCCATGGCATAACAATGTGAGGATGACTAATCTACATAGCATTTTTATGATGACATGGCTAGTCTAGATACAATTAAATGAATGCCAAACAAGCCTTGAAACAAGGCCAAACGTCCTCTCTCTACTTACCTGTAGTGTACAAGGACTCACGCTCGGTACGGGTGAGATCCGGTGCGAGAAGCGTAAGATTTGGTGAACCTATCATGAGTGAGCGGGGTTAGCATTTTGCCACTTTGGGATCAAAATTAATAAGATCGAATGACAAAATCATGTTTAGAATCCTAAACAAAGGTCACACGTCCGTTTTGGGTCCAATTGGACATAAAAATCACGTTGGGAGCCTCTCGGGTGGGTTGGACAGCCCACCTGTCTGAGCCACCAGTCAGACCCACTGGTCATGATCGGCGGGCAGGTCGGCCTCCCAGTTGGCCCACCGGTCTGGCCTATCGATTGGGCCCGAGGGTCCTGCTAAGACCGGCGGATAGGTTGGCCCGCCGGTCGGCCCACCGGTTCGGTCCATCGGTTTGGCCCGAGGGTCTGCCCTCTCAGGCGGGTGCCCTTAGGCGGGCCAAATGGCCCACCGGTTTTGGTGGGAAAGTGTCATTTTTTTTCAAACTTTTCCCAACCTTTGGGGAATCAAATGGGGCTCTTCCAAACTCATTCTCCACACATTCAAGGTCTCATAAGGTGGTTTTAACCTAGATCTAGGTTAGATTTAAGGAATGGAAAACCATCTTACCTTCTTTGCTCAAGAACTCCTTCAAAACCCCAAAATCACTTTAAATCAACAATGCTTCTCCAACCTTGTAAACACTTCTTCAAATCATTCAAAATTAACATATAGATCATCTATTAAACCTTAGATTCACCATCTTAAGGGGGATTTACAAGACCTCAAGAAACCCTACCCAAATTAAGAGTTTTACTTGGGTATGGTGAAAGTTTAAGGAACCAAGCCTTTGCTCACCTCTAAACGTAGATCTAGTGTTGGAGATCACTCTTCTGACGTCGAAATGGGAAGATCAAGCCTCGGCGCCGCTGAAATCCATCTCTTCTTCCTCTTCCTTCTCTTCTCCTCTTCTTTCCCTTCTTTTCTCTCTCCTCTTTACTCTTCTCACCAACGTCCGAGTGTCATAAATAAGAAAATAAAAAGGAAAACATAAATGCTATTTATACTTCCTAAAATAACTAAGTAATCACATGGGTGGGTCACTTAGGTGGGTGGATGCGCCCACCTGTGACCGCCCACCTGAGGGCCAAAACTTGGCCAACAAGTGGGATTTTGACAGAGTTCGGCCCTCGGCACGAAACTCACTCTTGGCATAAGATGTAATATACGCATGCGCCCAAAGATATGGCTACATACTTGCTTTATCCGTACATGGCCTTAAGATATGTGCATGTACACGGCTTGGGTACACCCAACTCCTCTGGCAGTGGCTCGGACTTGTCTGGCCAGCTGGTGTTTAAGGTCACCCTTGTCATCATGGTCCACAAGGAACCCGCCTTAACTCTCTCCGGTTCGGGTCCTGCATGGTTAAACCGGGTCAATCGTATAATCAGACCGGGTTTAAGAAGTAGGGTATTACAAAATGTCTCTTGAAAATACTGACCAGACCACTGATGATATCCTTTGGCAACAAGGCGTGCCTTGTGACACTTTATTGTACCATCAGATTTTCACTTAAGACGGAAGACCCATTTACAACCAACCACATTCATTGAAGAAGAGAAGGGCACCAAAGACCAAGTGTCATTATATAACAAGGCATTAAATTCTTCCTGCATAGCCAAATGCTAGGGCCCGAATGTATTGCCTGAGAGTAGCAAGTCGGTTCTTCATCATCAGCAATTGGATGCTTAGTAGCCATTAGGTTGAGGTGTACTGGTGGATGGAGACTACCTATCTTAGAACGAGTCACCATTGGATGAATGGAAGCAAGGGATTCAGTTGCATCATCAGAGGATTCTTGTAGGGAGTGGACTAGACTCGAATTGAGTCGAACCACTATATATCTTGTGTTGTGGTTGTTCTTATTCAGCATCACTTTTAAATTACAATCACACTTGTGATCTATACATCGAAAAGAGTTAAATTCCACTAGTATAACCTATTCACCCCCCCTCTAGGTTATTTCAAACCCATGTTCTAATGAAGAGGGATTCAGAGGTAAAGATGGGCCAAGACCTAAGGTTGATGGGCCAAGAGATGAAATGGGTAGGCCTGTAGGCGATGTAGGATGTGAGTTTATCGGCCCATTCGGAAAGGTTCAGATATAGAATTTTTTGGCCCAATAGGAGAAGACTCAGGTGCTGATAGAGAAGGCCCAGATGCAGAAGTGGAAGGATTGGGTGAACATGGTAGGATTAATGGTGGAGCAGTATGAAACTAGGGAGACACATCAAACAAATGAGAGGAATGAGGTGGTAAGGAGACAGTAGAAAATGGAAATGTGTGTTCATCAAAGGTTACAAGACGAAAGATATACAACTTATTGTTAGTTGAGTCTAAACACTTATAACCTTATGTGTGAGAGAATAGCCGAGAAAAATGCAAGGACAAGAGTGCGTTCAAGTTTGATGAGAATATGGCCAGAGCCAAGGGCTGATGTTGGCATTCTATTATTGAGATACATTGTAGTAAGAAATGCATATGTCCAAAACCTAGCTCGTAAATAGGCATGAAACAATAATGCAAGGCTAGTTTCTACAACATGTCAGTGTTTTCTCTCAACGACGCCATTTTGCTCTTAAGTATGAAGACATGATAGCCGATGGGAAACACCATGTATACGAAGCAAAGGGTCTAACTTTTGAAATTCACCACCCCCATCAGATTATAAAGACTTGATTTTCCAACCAAAATAGTTTTCAACATGAGTTTTAAAGGTCATGAAAATAGAGAGAACATCAGACTTGAGAAACTTGTCATGAGAAACTTCACGAGCAGCACCCACAAGTCACAATGTATGAGCTCTAATGAAAAAGTGCTAATAGAAAAAAAAAAAAAAGCTGAAATGGGAGCCGATGGCTCTTTGAGCGCTGACATGCATCACAAAGAACTTTTGATTTATTCGATTTATTTGAAATAGAAAAACTAGATTGACAAAGAACTGTAGCCGCTACTCTGGATGATGGATGTCCTAACTGGTGATGCCAGTCAGTGACTGGAGCTGAGTGCTTGTTAGTGCAACCAAGGGTATGGAAGATGATAGGGACATCGGCAAAGGATATAGCCCATTTTCACTCAGGCCTCTGTATAAGTTCCTCCCCTGTTGATCCTTTATGAGAAAATAATGAGCATGAAAGTCAAAGTAGATGTTATTTTCCAAGGCAAAATAGTGCACTGATAAAATATTACTATGCACCGAAGGAACATAAAGAATGTTGGAAGCATCAAAGGTATTGGAAGAGAGATTAAACTAAGATAAACCAGTATGTGTAATTGACAAACCTTGTCCATTCACTATAATAATTTGTTCAAGACCAGAATACAGTTGGCTAATAGCAAGGTTGCCAAGACTTGCGGTAAGATGGATGCTAGATCCGGAGTCAAGCAATCAAAAAGAAAGGAAGAACATGGTGATCCAAAAGAATATGCATAAGGTTTAGAGCCAGTTTAGTATCGTTTCTATTCCTGAAACTCTGTTTCGTGTCAAAAATGGAAATTTTAGTTTCTATGCCAAAACGTCGTTTTTAAACGATTTAAGGTTGTTTGGTGAATCTATTTCTGGAACAATTTCAGAACAGAAAAATGACAGTTCTGCCGTTTGGTAATGCTTGCTTCAGAAACATTTTTTTTAAGTCAATAATTATAGAAATAACATTAAAATACTATTAGAAATTAATAATCCTTTGGGACAATAAAGTATTACATACCAAATGAAAACAATGGTTTCAAAAGGAAAAATAAAATACAGAATTAACAATGTCTTGTCCAAGTTAATTATGCATTACATAATTCCCCAAATTTTTATTTTTTATCCAAGTTTAAAGACTTGAATGGATGGAGGATGTCTTTTATCTTATTTATTTGGTCCTCTAATCCTTTAAGTGTCCCTTCCAGATACCCTTTCATATACTCGTTCGATGTGGACGGTGGTTTAATTTTTTCCTTAGCCAGGCATTGCATTTTAATCAAGACAACATTGAATGTCTGACTAATTGTTTCCCCTGAGTGGTTGAAATGATTTTGGGTGTTCCCATTACTTGGATCCTTCCCAACAATCCATAGGAACATTCCAAGCTGTTCATCCACTCGGATATTGGTCATGTCTTTCAATCACCCCTATGTCTAACACAATCACATAGGTTGAGGAAGACATGACACTTCATCCTAAACTCTTCATAGCATCTATTGGCATACCCATTCAATATCTCATGCATCATGATAGCCCCTGAAAATACACTATCCCTACATGGTTCCCGATTATATACAACCTCACTCATTAATTTCATTCTCATGTGAATGATCATATCTTGTTCATCACTAAAAGTTTCACATAATGCATTTAACATAACTGCAATAAATTGACAACTACTTATTAATTTCAAACAAATAACTGTAAAACATAGCAATCTGACACATTGTTTTAACCAAAACTCATGTTCAACATTACATACATTAATAAAATGAATAAATAAATAAATAAAACACAAGTAGCCATCATCCAAAGTATTGTCCTAAATCTAAAATCATCAAAAGTAGCATTAAAACACAGCCATCATAATTAGTCTCAACAATAGAATCAAACAAAGGGTCCATTGCCCCTAAACTAATCCAAGGCATCTGAAAGCCAAGTCCCTCTTAACAGGCTCTGCACAGATAAACAACTCCTTCCAACTTGGATCAGCACACATACGACTGGTGGCCTTTAAGTATGTTTCCTTTAACATATCCGGTATGG
This sequence comes from Macadamia integrifolia, assembly GCF_013358625.1. Classification (NCBI taxonomy): domain Eukaryota; kingdom Viridiplantae; phylum Streptophyta; class Magnoliopsida; order Proteales; family Proteaceae; genus Macadamia; species Macadamia integrifolia. The sequence continues at coordinate 11,011,816 of NC_056566.1, forward strand.
AGGATAATACCGCCTCACATCCACTCACACTAAAATCTCGAGGATGAAATGGACCTTTCCCACCACAAACAGGAGATGTAATGGAAGTACATGATACTTTCTCAATTTTGATGGATAAATACTTCCCATACAAGCCCTTGACGTGGTTGTCGCCCTTATTGGCGCTCTTTTTTCTTCGTCTTGTGGGTGTCCTATCAAGATTTCGCTTTGTGATGGTCTGAGTTAGAGCATCCTGCTGGAAGGGGTCATCCATGCCTAAATGCACTGGGGTAGTAAGAGATTCAAAGACTTGCTCAATATCAATGGCATTATCATATTCGATGTCATCCAAATCTTGAGCGCTGTCAACCCCTAAGTTTACTCTAGCATAGGCATCCCCAAATATCATGCTCAAATCTGGCCAGTTGTTTAATCTATACTTCTTGTATCTCAACCAACTTGGATTTACCTATATAAGCAGTCATCATATATGTCAGATGTACTACTCATAATAATCTAATTTTGAAATAATTCAAGTAGCTAGTGAGATCTATTATACCTGTATTGCCCTATCTCATACGAACTCAACATCAACTGTGACTGATTATGTAATTGAGTTCCACCCAAATCCAGTTGTATGAAATAGTTTCTTGAATTGTTGGTACTCTACTTTCAACTTGTTCATCTTGTTGCATAATTGTTCTCTCCCAATTGTACGATTTAAAGCCTTCTGAAATTGGGTTGTAATAACCGCCCATCCAGTTTTGTTAAATGAATTATCGGATTTGTGACCATTTTTGACAGCTTCTTTCATTGCATCAATGAAAACAGTGGTCTCAACTTCTGACCACTTAATGGCAGGGATACTACTTCCAGACATAATAACTAAACATTATAAGTTAACGTAAAAAGTTAGCATACTAGGTTATTATACATTCTTCAATCGTACAAGATACTTCTTATTCATGCATTTCAAAGTAATTAATATAGCAAAAAGGAGTAGAATGTAGGTACAAATCCAGTGTAATATCTGTATGCAACCATATGATCCGATAGTAAAATCAATGCCTTCTCCTTGTTGTATGACAAAGTTTTAGTGCTTTCTAGCTTATTACTTCTCTATCCTCAAGAATGGACACTGTGAAAGAGTTTAATCTTTTCTTTTTGGTGTTTGCTTTAGGGCTTGTACAGTTTTTTGTATTTAGGTAAGCAAACTCTGAAACCTCAAACACAATAAGGATCAAAGGACATCCATATCTATGTATCAAAGAACAGAATTAAAAAAAAAAAAAAAAAAAAAAAAAAAAAAAAAAAAGAAAAGAGGAAAGAACAGTGAAAAAAGTCTTGGAGATAATTGTTAAGTACACTCTCTGTTTTAACTACTTATGGGTCCTGATAGCATGAGACAATAAGGACAAATGCAAAGTTTGAGCACTTCAAATTTCATATTCCACATTGAAGTACATCACCACCAAATTCACGTTCCAATCAACAATTACTGACAGTTTTTGAAATTTGCCTCAGTCTATCCATTGCTAAATCTGGGAGATAAAGAGAAATGTGTATCAATTGGAATCTATTACAACTGCATTCCCTATGCATTTCCAACCGATTAACATCATCTGGAATATAACACTTCTTTCTCAAGTTATATCAAACTTACCAACCAATAGTTAAAAATTCTAAAGATCATGAGAATTAGTTTAATTTTCTTTAGAAAGAGAAAGTAGCCATAAATCTAACAAATCCAAAATAAACACTGAGATTGACAGATCCATAAATCTAACAAATCCAATCTAAAAGGTGACCGAACTCACACTTGAGAACACTTCATCACCCTTAACCTTCAGGCTTCTTTAGTTATATCTGAAGTGGTTGCTTACGCTATCCTTTTCCCAAATCACAAAGCCAAGGTCCCATCTTCAAGCGGCGATGGAGGAAAAAAAAGAAAAATAAAAAAAAGGATCACCCCTTTTAGTCTGTCTTTAGAAAAGGAAAGTAACCAGTGAAGGCAACTCCAGTGCTACCCAACTCACTTCCATAACATAACTGACCATGAAACACACACAAGGAAGAGAGAGATAGAGAGAGAAATTCTTTATTTTTTTAATTTATTCTTTCTTCATCATCATCTTGTCTGTCAATGGCACTAATCAAGCCAGCAGTAACCCACAGAAACACCTCTGCTGGAGCTTATCATTGAGTTTCTCAGAGATGAAAATTGAACATGAAAATTTGATATCTTAGTTTGGATCAACTCTTCGACTAACAGTAGCCAAAACCCAAATACCCAAATAGAGAATGAAAATTGGAGGAGATAAAAAAAATGAGATTTTAAAGTTTGAATGGTTGCCAAGATTAGTTGGATTAGTTAATTTATTTGAACTAATTCCACCCTTCAATTCCCTCCGAGGCTCTTACAAAGATTATCATTATCTTCTCCTTCTTTACTATCTATGTTTGTGGCTTCAATAGTTCAACCAGACTGAGTCTTCATAGATCTAAGTCTATAGTTCGACCAGACAACGAGGAAGAGTAGAGATCTACGGGCAACGACTTGATTCAAGCTGAGTGCAAGAGTGAGGCCGCAAGAAGTAAGGAAGCATCAATCAAGGAAAGGGAATGAGAAGGAAGGACTTCTAGACGTGATCGACAAGCAGAGACGAGCAAAGATGAGCAGTGGAGTTCTCCCTTGAGAAGAACGATACAAAAGCCTTCTGTTTTGTAAAAAATCCAAAATATTTTAGGGTTTGTGTGAAATAGAGAAGAGCAAAGAAGAAGAAGAAGAAGAATGAAGATGAAGAATAGAGAAGAAGAAGAATGAGAAGATTGCCTGATTTATCGATTGCCCTAGGTCGAGCATTCTCTTGTGTGCGCGAAGGTGAAAGGGGAGAAAGGGGAGAAAAGAAAGGTGATAGGGCTTGTTGTGGATTTTTTCAGGAACGAAATTTGGAAATTGTTTCCTTTTTAACAAGTTTGGAACGAAACTACATGGATGGAACAACAAATTGTCGTTCCGTATTTTGACCTTCAAATCGTTTTTTTCCCAATTTTTGTTGCAAAAAATTGAAACACATTTTAAGGTTGCCAAACAGTTTTTTGCATTTTTTTGTTTCATTGAAAGAAAAAATGGAAGAAATGTTTTTTTGGAACTACACCAAACGGGCTCTTAGTAGTACAAAGAAATGCATAATTGAAGTGTTGTGGATTGGTAGCAGTAATGTGTCCATTGGTGTTGCAGATTTGGCAGCATCTCGTCTGGTTCATGAATGAAGGTGAGGGTGGATATTTAGTCATTGTGGAGTCGTTGTTGTCATGAAATGATTTTCTAGAAGCCTGATAAGGGTGAGGCGAACTAGAAAACTGAGAGTAGAATTATTAGATCTGTATGATTGATGAGGCATATGTCCTTGCAATTGTTGTTGTTGGAACCGATAATCATTGGATTGAGATTGACCCCCTCAATTATAAAAACCATGGCCACGGAATCGAGATCGAGACCTAGAGCTTGTGGATTGGTAACCTCGCTAATTACCCCATTGATTCATAGAACTTGCAGAGGCAACATTTGCAGTTGATATGTTCAACGAACCATCCGGTGAAATGGATCGCAGAAAACTCGCATGACTTATGAGTAATCCGCTAAGCTCAACAAAGGAAATTGGCTTATGACAAAGACAAATGGAAGTTGCAAAGTCTCGATAATCAACTCTGAGACAGCGAAGAGTCGCAAGAACAAGATCTTCATCGGCAATCGGTTGATCAATCGCAGCAAGAGTATCTATAATTAAACGAATTGATAAAAGACAATTTGTGACAAATTTAATATTCTTTTGAACACAAGAAAGGCGATCTTCCTAATCAAGAATGCGTGTTCACGATGATGGTGCAAAGACATTTGCAAGCGTCATCCAAGCCACATGAGCTATAGTTGAACTAAAAACATGAGAGATCGCTGCTTCTGATAATGATGCGATAATCTAACTCAGTGTGAGTTAATTTTGTCAATCCCAAATAATGTTGTTCGCATCTGTCGGTGATGGTCTAGGGAATAACCATCGACATAGCCAAGAAGGTTGTATCCTCGCAAAAGAGGAACAAATTGAACTCTCCACAGCATATAATTGGTAGATGTGAGACAAAATAGTTTCAGAGAGTGTATCAATGTCCGACGATGATGCCATGAAAGCTTTAGTGAAGAACACAAGAAATGAAAGGAGGAAAAGAAGCTCGTTAGAGCATAAAGACTACTGATACCATAAAGAAACAAAGTATTTCTAATGTCTAATAGATTATAGGATACATATTTATACAAATGTCATCTGATGACCATAGAATAATAGACTCTAACTGACCATGTGAACCATAACTGAATCTCTTACTGTTCACATGGGAGATAACAGCCTAAGGTGGCTTCTCTTTATCAATCTCTTCCTCTCATGCCCATTCAACAAACGATTATGGATTGCTTAGTTTTGGACTTGAGAATAGAATTCATCACTTATTTAGATCTCCTCTCCCTTGTAGGACATTTAATTAATGATCCTAATTTGTCCAAGCTAGATCATTGCTTATTTCATCTGGCAGTCTAGAAATCACTCTATTTTCAACAAATAATAATAATAATAATAATAATAATAATAATAAAGTACGTAATTAATCCCTCATCAAATCTTAAATGACATCAATCGCTGGGTTACGGACTTAATCTTCTGTTCCTGGCCTGATTCTTATAAGCCACCATATGTCAACCTATATACCACCACCACTGGATTTTTATCTCAACCTCCCTTTAAATGATAACCTTATTGTAATTTCAGAGGAAGCTTTGATCATTCTTCCATTGAAGGAGTCTGGGTTGTATTTGTATTCTCTAACAATTAATTATCTTTGTTGTACACCAACTTTGGTTGTACAAGTTGTGAACAAAAAGAAAAGGCTAGAGGAATTAGACAAGAGAAATGTGATACTTTACTTTCTAAACCCGGTTGGTGCGGTTTGGTCTTGCAAGACCTAAACCTGAGCCAGTTGAGTCAAGGACCCTATGGAACATGATGGCAAGGGTGACTCTAAACTTGGGGAGTTGGAATTGGTGCCTAGTGAAGTCCGCATGCCCAAACCTTGCACTTGAACGTATCACCAGGCCATGTACACATAATAAAGGTGTGTAGCCATAATTTATGTCGAGTACGCATTTTGACAATTACCAATAGTGAAATAAGTGTCGGGGCTGAACCCCGTCGAAATCTCAAATTATTTGGCTAAGTTTTGGCCGACTAGTGGGTGGTCACAGGTGGGTCAGACCCATCAGTGTGACCTACCACTCTGGTCATTAGATATTTTAACTTAGATATAAATAACATTTATTACTTTTCTTTTCCCTAATTTATTGCTTTACAAGGTGGGTGAGAAAAGTAAAGAAGAGAGAGAAAATAAGGGAAAAGAAGGGAAGAAAAAGGGAAGAGGTGCTCGTAGTGTGACGCCGAGGTTGGATTTTTCGATTCTGGAGCCAAAAAAGTGATCATCACCTTGAGATCTACGATTTAAGGTGAGTAGAGGCTATTTTTCATAAACCCTCAAGAAACCCTAAGTGAAATCCTATGATGTAGGAAACCTCTAGATCTTGTTAATCCCACTTGAGAATATGAATCTAAGGTTTAATGAAGGACCTACATGTTATTTTGAAGGTTTTAAGGGAATAAATCGTAAGATTTGAAAGGCATTTGGTGATTTCTTGAGCTAGAGAAGAGATTTAGGGTTCTTGAAGTTGTTCTTGAGCAAAGAGGTAAGATCCATACTTGAGACTTTGAATCGATCCTAGATCTGGGCTAGAATCACAATATGGGACTTTAGATATGTGAAAAATGCGGTCAAATTGACCCCTTGTGGTTTCCCCAAGGTGGGATAAAGAATGAAAGCAAATAACAAAATCCTGGTTCTGAGTGGTGGGGCCCTGGAAGTGGTTGGATCCACCAACCCGGAGCCTGTCTGTCTTGGTTGGGCTTTTGGCTCGATCGGCGAGCAAAGACTAGTGGGCATCTGGCCCACCGCTCCTAGTCCGTCAGTCCAGGCAGAGCCCCTGGGTCAGGTAACGAGCAAGGACCTATGGGCACCTGGCCTGTCACTCCTGGTCCGTCAATCTAGGCAGAGCCCCTGGGTCGAGCAATGGGCAAGGACCGACGGGTACTTGGGCACGAATTTGTTGGGAAGCCTTCTATGGTGGTTCTAAACGTGTTGGGATCATCATATTCCATTGGTTGTAAATCTAAAGTGAGATATACTAAACTCAACATTCTTATGATAGGTTTTACTAGAGACTCACGTCATCGCACGTCGGATCTTTCTCGCACCAAGGGTATATTATACATATCTAGGTAAGTGGGAAGATGACGTTTGACTTTATTTTTTGAGTGTGTTTGCATCATCTCATTATTGTTGTAGACTAGCCATGTCATCACTATATTGCTGTGTGTAGACTAATCATTCATGAATGCTATTTGCATGCATTTTCTTGTGTATTATAAAATTCATTTATGATTCATTATGTTGTGAATTTAAATTGATAAATGCTTATCCTTGCTTTGAGATATGAGATGGATGATTTTAAATTATTAAGTGTGATGCATTGCTAGACTAGATGTCATAGTCAGCTTGGAAACAAATGCATTGGTGGCCCATGAAATGGGACATAGTGGTACTATGCAGTCGTATTATCTCATATAGAAGCATACGGTTAGGAATGACATATCCCTATGCTATAACCCTTCCCAGTAGGGGTTCAAGTGTTGAGTATATCACTAGGGGGAACCCCGAGATTGTGTACCAATGATGGTGGTTAGAAGTGCACCCAGTTGATCAACAGGATGATCGATAACTTTGGTAATATAATCAGAGGGTCAATCGTACTGCTTTTACTTTAACATAGGGAAAGGCTCATTTTACTTTAATGTTGAGCAAAGTATATTTTACTTTAATGTTGCTGAGGAACAATAATTTACTTTTTGGTACCCATGGCTGGCCTTCTCTGACAATCCTATAGATGTATCGCATGATGGAATTCACGATTCATACCCGGGGCATATGTGCACTGTGGTTATGAGTAGCACATAACCTATGACTTAGAAATATTACTTAGGTGGTTTAGGATAATAAAAATACACTTGCATGCATATAATTTCATTTGTATTGCGAGTGATTACTTGGTCTTTCTTTTCACTTACTGGGTTAGTGAGTTCATCCCACATGCACACCAGTTTTAGATGATCTTGTAGGTTATCTGACCGAAGAGCTAGAGCTGGACCCACGGTAGAGTTTTCAACTGAGGACTGGTGGGTCCCCGAAGATCTTAGGCACGGGGCCGAGTGCCCGTGTGAGAGTTATGTTGTGAGACAGCAACATTGATACTCACTTGGGATTCTTTTGATTATTTTGTGATGTTACCCCTTTTGTGCTTTGGATGTCTAAATTATAATTTTTGTGTATATATCACGCTTATGGGCCTACATGTAAATGTACTATGTAATACAATTTAGGTATCAAGAGTATTGGGGTATTTATAAATATATACATGTAAGATTGCTGCTGAAATACAGAATTTGTTTTCTTTAGTTATGTGTATGCTGTGTAGTGGCTATTGCGTCAGATGATCTTGGTAGGTTTTGGGTTAGTAGCTGTTAACCAAATTAGTGATCCGGTTCTGTGTGAACGGGGTGTGACAACGGTGGTATTAGAACGTGATGCTCTACCCACTCACAGTATACATGATAGATCCCTTTATAATCTTATAATAGGACCCGGAGTTGGGTGAACATAAAAGCTTTAAAAAACTAAAACCTGTAATAAGATGAAAAAGTTTAAATCCTTGCATTTCATTACATGCATGAAGGTAGAACTTGAATAGATTAACAAAAGATCAATTGGTCGATTCCATAAACTATCAAAATTCTTAATTTAATAAAAAATTTGGCAGCATAACGACGCTATATTAAATTACCAAAAATTTACAAAGAATTCACTTGAAAAACCATACACATAAACATAATTACAAAAGAGGGGTGACCATCAAACCACAATAAAGTAATCAAAACAAATAAAACTTATCTTAAAGTTTCAAACATCCACATAAACACGCCATCAAGTTTTGAAACATAGAAATATACCAAAATATACAATCACCATAGTATTATAATCACTAATCAAAGAGAGAAAAAGGAACGAAAGATAAGGCCAGAAACGAGAGAAAAATAGAAGATTGCCCCAAAACAAGACAGGATAGGGGGAAATCCGCCACTCTATCAATCATCATCGTTCGTAATGAATGTTTCCCCACCTCTAGGCCATGAGGTGCAGTGGAAGTGATGGTCATAAAAGTCAAGCCTGTCGTTCATCAAAATGACCTCCCTCTTCACCCGATAGAAATCAACGGCAATGCCCTTGGAAACCTTATCCAAGTCCTCAACTAAGGTTTGGAAACTAGCCTCTATCCTCCCCAATTTGTGTTGCATCACCAATTCCCAGGCATCACTCTCCTTCATGTGCTCCAAGATCCGATCTTGCCCGTCTTTTAGGGCATTCACACTATCTATCAATCTCTAAAAGTCAAAAGCCCCACTTGAAGGTGGTGGAGCTCTAAAATGCGGATCTGCAACCCTGGTCTCCAGAGGCTCCTCCTCAAGGATCTCCTCATCATGTATGTCCTCCTTATTAGGATGAGGGATGTAGTCTTCATCCTCCTCACTATCACCCTCTCCCACATCCTCTACCCCCTGTTCTCCTGCCTCCTGAGGTGCACCCATCGGAACTGGCAACCCCATCCTTCTCAAGTTCTCCCTGGTGAACCTATCCCCGGGATACTTCCCTTCCTCGCCCAACAGGTCCACTCCGAAGTACTCAAAGACCTTGGTGAGTGATCTTCCATAGTGAAATCCTAAATCATTGGGTTACGTCGTGTGGTATTCCATAGTTTTCAGTATGATGTAGGGGAGGCAGAGATGGGAAGCACCCTCTTCCAAGGCAACATAGATGCAATAGGAAAGGTAGGCAGTCATAAAACTCACTTAGTTCCTATAACCCGCCCTAGGGAGCAGGTTGAACTTGGCCAAACAGGCGAACACATAGGTGTCTATATTATAGGTTGTCTCTGACATGGGACACACCTTATTGCCACAAATAGTCTTATAGATATCTTCTTGCCTCTCAGAACTCAAGTCCATGCCCACGGCCTTGTTCCTCAAGGCACTATAGTAATGGGCATCCTCTGAGGTTATGCCTAGAATTCCTGCCAACAAGTCCACTGTTAAGATGATATTTACCCCCTTCACCATACTGGTGAGAGAGTACTCCCCATCCTCAAATGAGACCTCCAAATTGCAATAGAAATACCGGATGAGGTCCTTATAACATGGACGGTCGGGGTTGAACATAAATTCCCAACCCAGGGCAGTGAACTTGTCCAGCACCTGGAAAGCACCGAAATCCTCTACCACCATGGTCTTCTCCATCATGACCGCCCTCTTGGAGAAGATCGACCAAGCCATAGCTGCTTCAAGGCTATGGAATAACCCCTCGTCAAAATCTGCCTGGTCAACTGAAGCCTCCCTCGTGGGTCAGGCCCGTGATAAAGAGGAACCGGGGGTTGAATTTCTTCCCCGAGATGTGGTAGTCTTCCTCCTCTTGGAAGAAGAAGCTGCCTCTCTATTTCTTCTTGAAGACATCCTGAAAATACCAAGGAGACATGTAAGTGTAAATCAACAAAATGTGTAAAATGAATGCGATAAGCAATAGTGTAAAAAGGGGGGTGGATGGAGCCCTAGGAGAAGTGACATGAATGATAAAACTCCAAAGTGCATGTGCCAATATCAAAATGCAGTGAGATTAAGTGATGAATTTTGAAGGAAATAAATGAATATATAATGAGGAATAAAGGAGTCATGGATGCCTATTAAATAAATGGAGAAGGAAGCATATGAGTGTGAGGACCTACTTAATGCCCAACTGCAGTTGAATAGGTAGCAATAAGTAAAATCATAGCAAGAAGTTTAAATAAATTGAAGAAAAATGGATGTAAATCCCAAAGACTATATGTTACACCCCGTTCACACAGAACCGAACCGGTGACTGGGTTAACTCCGGTTAACCCCAAACCTTCCAGGATTCTCTGATACAGTATCCCACCACAGCATACACACAACTAAAAAAATCTTCAACAGTTCAGCGGAAGACTTAATTTACCTGTAAATATCCCCATTATACTTGATACCCAAATTTTAATACATAGTTAAGTACATGTGGGCCCGCAAGCATGATATTTACACAAAAGAATAAAATTTACATATCAAGTACACAAAAGGGATCATTAAAATCAAAGAGTGAGCTCAGCTCGGTATCAAAACTGCGGTCTCGCAGCACATCCCTCGCACGAACAATTCGTGCCATGCTCTAATTTTTCGGGGACCCACCAATCCTCTTTTGGGAATTCAACTGTGGGGCCCGACCCATGCTCTTCAGGTTGATGACCTGCAAAATCATCTAAAAGAGGTGCACACGTGGGATGAGCTCACTAGCTCAGTAAGTGAAAAGAAGGACCACACAGCAGTCCATACAACAATCACAACCATATGCACTATATGTTATGCAATTCATTTTTAATCACATCCACCTAACAACATTACTAAGTCTTTGGTTTAGTGCTACTACAACCACAGTGCATGTATACTCCGGGTACGAGCCGCGAACTCCATCCTGTGATACGCCCATAGGGCTGTCGGAGAAGGCCCACAGTGAGTACTCGGAAAAGTAAAACATATCGACCACTGGCTCTCAACATAAAATTAAATGACAAAAAATAAAGGTGTTGACTCCATCAATTTAAAAGTAGTACGATTGGCCCTCTTGAGTATACCACCAGAGTTGCCGACTGTCCTAATGACCAGCCGGGTATATGTCTAACCGCCACAGTGACCCGACAACCGCGACCACTGCTTCTCCCCAAATGGTAACCCAACACCTCAACCCCTATTGGGAAGGGTCGTAGCACGGGAAGATGATAATCCTATACCGTATGCTCTTATATGACATAGTACGATTGCATAGTGCCATCGCGTCCCATTCCACGGGCCACCATTGCACTCGTTTCCAAGCCGACTACGGCATCTAGTCTATTAATACATTATGTACAATGATGTCAACATTCATCACATAAGCACATCACCATTTGACATTGAGAAAATAAACACAACACGAATGGCATAAAATATGAGGATGGCTAAGCTACATACCATTTGCATGATGACATGGTTAGTCTAGATACAATTAATTGAATGCCAAACAAGCCTTGAAACAAGGTTAAAACGTCATCTCCCCACTTACCTGTAGTGTACAAAGACTCACGCGTGGTACGGGTGAGATTCGGTGCGAGAAGCGTAAGATTTTATGAAGGTTACACGTCCGTTTTGGGTCCATTCGGATGAAAAAATCACGTTGGGAGCCTCTTGGTTGGGTCAGACAGTCCACCTGTCATTACCCACCAGTCATGACTGGCGGATAGGTCGACCCATAGGTCCTGACCCACCGGTCATGACCGGCGGGTAGGTTGGCCCGCCAGTCGGCCCACCGATAGGGCCCGAGGGCCCTACTAGGACCAACGGGCAGGTTGGTCCACCGGTCAGCCCACCAGTAGGGCCCGCCGGTTGGCCCTGCTAAGACCGGTGGGCAAGTTGGCCCACCGATCGGCCCATCGGTTAGGCCAGTTGGTTGGCCCCGAGGGCCTGCCCTCTCAGGTGGGTGCCCTCAGGCGAGCCATTTGGCCCACCGGTCTTGGCAAAAAAACGTAATTTTTCCCGAAACCTTCCCCAACCTTTGGGAAATTCAAATGGGGCTTTTCCAAACCCATTCTCCACACATTCAAAGTCTCATAAGATGGTTCTAACCTAGATTTCGGTTAGATGTAAGGAATGGAAGCCATCTTACCTTCTTTGCTCAAGAACTTGTTCAAAAACCCCAAAATCACTTCAAATCACCAATGCTCCTCCAACCGTGGAAACACTTCTTTAAATCCTTCAAAATCAACACATAAACCATCTATTAAACCTTAGATTTATCATCTCAAGGGGAATCTACAAGACCTCAAGGAACTCTACCCAAATCAAGGGTTTTATTTAGGTTTGGTGAAAGTTTAAGAACATAGCCTTTGCTCACCTCTAAACGTAGATCTCGTGTTGGAGATCACTTTTTCGACGTCGGAATGGGAAGATCAAGCCTTGGCGCCACTTAAATCCATTCCTTCTTCCTCTTCCTTCCCTTTCTTCTTCGTTCTCTTTCCTCTCTTCTTTTCTCTCTCCTCTTAAATCTTCTCACCAACTATTCAGTGTGATAAATGAGATATTGAAAAAAAAAAAACACAAATCCTGCTATTTATACTTTCTTAAAATCATTAGTGACACATAGGTGGGTCACTCAGGTGGGTGGATGCGTCCACCTGTGACTGCCCACCTGAGGGCCAAAAATTTACCAACAAGTGGGATTTTAATGGAATTCGACTCTCGACACGAATCTCAATCTCGGCATAAGGTATATTATACGTATGTGCTTTAGGATACGCCTACATACCTGCTTTATCCGTACATGGCCTTATGATATGTGCATGTACACGGCTTGGGTACACCCGTCTCCTCTGGCATTGACTCGGACTTGTCTGGCCAACCGGTGTTCAAGGTCACCCTTGTCATCATGGTCCATAAGGAACCCGCCTTAACACTCTCCGGTTCGGGTCCTGCATGGTTAAACCGGGTCAATCGTGTAATTAGACCGGGTTTAAAAAGTAGGGTATCACATTTACCCCCCCTTTCTAAAAATTTCGTCCTCGAAATTGGCGTACCTGGTTGTTCGAAAAGATGAGGGTACTTGGCTTGGATTTCATCCTCTTTCTCCCAAGACGCTTCTTCAAGTGAATGATTAGCCTATCGCACCTTTACAAAGGAAATGGAGCGGTTGCGAAGGGTTTTCACCTTTCGGTCCAAGATTTCAGCTGGCTGCTCTGTATAGGTCATATCAGCTTCTAGATACTCTGGTTTCACTGGAAATACATGAGAGGGATCATGAACGTATCGCTTCAGCATGGATACATGAAATACGTTATAAACATTCCCGAGTGAAGGTGGCAGAGCAAGCATGTAGGCTACTGAGCCAACCCGAGCTAAGATTTCAAATGGGCCAATGTATCTCTGGCTCAACTTCCCCTTTCTATGAAATCTTTGCAACCCTTTAGTAGGAGAGATCTTGAGAAACACCTTTTCTCCTGGCTGAAATTCAATGTCTTTCCTGTGGTTGTCTGCATAGCTCTTTTAACGAGACTGAGCTGCTTTAATTCTTTCCCGAATAACATCGACCTTGTCACAAGTCATCTGTATTATTTCAGGTCCTAGCACTCGGTGTTCGCCTACCTCATTCCAATACAGAGGGGTTCTGCACTTCCTACCATATAACGCCTCATATGGAGCCATCCCAATTGTAGCTTGGTAATTATTGTTATAGGTAAACTCCATAAGGGGTATATATTCTTCCCAACTACCATACATTTCCATTACACATGCCTTGAGCATGTCTTCTAGTATCTGTATGGTTCGCTCCGACTGACCATCAGTCTGTGGGTGGAAAGCAGTACTCAAATTCAATTGTGATCCCAAGGCATACTGGAAGCTTTTCCAAAATCTGGAAGTGATCCTTGTGTCCCTATCTGACACAATGCTCACTGGCACTCCATGCAAATGCACTATGTTATCCATATAAAGCTGTGCTAACTTAGCCATAGAGAACTTGGTCTTGATGGGAATGAAGTGAGCAGTCTTAGTAAGCCGGTCAACTATCACCCATATCGCATCCATCCCTTTAGGTGTGTATGGTAGTCTGGTGACAGAGTCCATTGCAATCCTATCCCATTTCTAGTCTGGTACTGGGAGTGATTGAAGAGTACCATAAGGTCGATGCTTCTCAGCTTTTACTTTATGGCATATAAGACAAGTCGCCACATACAGGGCTATGGTGATTCTCATGCTTGGCCACCAGTAATTTTGTTTTAGGTCTTTATACATCTTTGTACTTCCTGGGTGTAGTGAGCACTCAGAGCTGTGTGCTTCCCGCACTATCTTGTCTTGTATATTCAAATCATCGGGCACACATAACCTACCTCGAAATAGTAATGCTCCATCACTGGCTAAAACAAAATCAGGGTCGTTCATTGTTTGATCTTGAATCTTAACTCTGATCCGCTACAATTCAAGATCCAAAGGTTGTTTCATTAGCACCTCTTGTCTAATAGTCGGATGCACCTGTAGAGCCGCCAGTGATACAGTCAACCATTTAAGGTTTTCTAGTTGATATTCAAGCTCTAAGGCTGCTCCTTCATATAGGAGGGTTTCATCCATTAGCGTCGCTTCCTGTACAAGTGGAGAGCTGACAGCTAGGCATGAGAGTGATATAGTTTGTGCCTTTCGACTCAATGCATCTGCCACCACATTAGCCTTTCCAGGATGATACTGAATGTCACAGTCATAATCCTTCATGAGTTCGAGCCATCTCCTCTGCCTCATGTTCAAATCTCTTTGGGTGAAAAAGTACTTAAGGTTCTTGTGGTCAATGTATATCTCGCACTTCTCCCCATACAAATAATGTCGTCAAATCTTTAAGGAAAAAATGACTACAGCTAGTTCCAAGTCATGAGTGGGGTAGTTCTTCTCATATTCCTTTAGTTGTCGGGATGCATACGCTATCACTTTACCGCGTTGCATGAGAACACAACCCAAACCAACTTTGGATGCATCAGTGTAGACTGTCATTCCACTTGTGCCTTCAGGAATGGTCAACACTGGGGCCGACACCAATCTTTTCTTCAATTCCTGAAAACTCTTCTCACACTCCTCTACCCATTTAAATTTCACACCCTTTTTGGTAAACTTAGTCATTGGTGCTGAGATCCGAGCAAAATTCTCAATGAAGCGCCGGTAGTACCCAGCCAAACCCAAGAAACTTCTAATTTCAGTAACATTCTTAGGGCTTTCCCATTCTACTACCGCCTTCACCTTATCAGAATCCACCTCGATTCCGGCCTTAGACACTACATGTCCCAAGAATCCAACTTGCTCAAGCCAAAACTCACATTTACTGTATTTGGCGAACAATTGTTGTTCTCACAGCCTCTGTAATACCATCCTCAAGTGTTGAGTGTGCTCCTCTTCTGTCTTAGAGTAAATCAAGAAGTCATTAATAAAAATAATTACTCATTTATCGAGGACATCGTGAAATACTCGATTCATTAAATCCATGAATGCTGCCGGTGCATTGGTTAACCCAAAAATAACACTAGGAACTCATAGTGACCATACCGAGTCCTAAATGTTGTCTTGGGTATGTCGCTGCTCTTTATCTTGAGCTGATAATAGCCTGATCTAAGGTCTATCTTTGAAAATACCCTTGCACCCTGCAGTTGGTCAAACAAATCATCAATGTGTGGCAATGGGTACCGATTCTTAATGGTTAGCTTATTCAATTCCCGGTAATCAATGCACATACACAAGCTGCCATCCTTCTTCTTGACAAACAATACTAGGTCACCCCAAGGTGAACACTTGGGCGAATAAACCCCTTCTCCAATAATTCTTGCAACTGCATCTGTAACTCCTTCAATTCGGCTGGTACCATCTTATATGGAGCTTTAGATACTGGAGCTGCAAGGGCAATAGTTGACAGGGATTAGAACCAATTATTCCATGGACAAGTTAGCCCAACTATATATGGATAACATAATCCGTCTACATGGAGTACCAGTGAGCACTGTGTCAGATAGATACCCAATGTTTACATCTAGATTTTGAAAAAACCTCCAACAAGCTTTGGGGACACAAGTAAATCTGAGTACTGCTTTCCATCCACAGAATGATGGGTAATCAGAATGAACCATATAGATACTGGAAGACATGCTCAGGGCTTGTGTAATTGAACTGAGTTGTAGTTGGGAAGAATACATACCTCTCATGGAGTTTGCTTATAACAATAGCTGTCAAGCTACAACTAGGATGGCTCCATATGAGGCACTATATGGTAGGAAGTGCAGAACACCCCTATATTGGGATGAAGTAGGTGAGTGCCAGATGTTAGGACCAGAAATGATACAGATGATGTGTGACAAGGTTGACTTCATTTGGGGGAGGATTAAGGCAGACCAATCACAACAGAAGAGCTATGCAAACAACCATAGGAAAGACATTGAATTCCAAAAGGGGGAGAAGGTGTTCCTTAAAATCTCTCCTACCATATGGTTGTATAGATTCCACAGGAAGGGCAAGCTAAGTCTGAGATATATTGGCCAATTTGAAATCTTGGCTCGAGTTTGCTCTGTAGCGTATATGTTGGCTCTTCCATCTTCCCTTAGCAACATTCACAATCCATATTTCTATGTTGAAGTGGTATATCCATGATCCATCACATGTACTATCCATGGAACCAGAGTATTTAGAAGCTAATATGACATACAAAGAACAGCCTGCTGAACTTCTAGACCGAAAGATAAAGACCCTTCGCAATCCCACCATCGCTTTTTTGAGTGTTTGATGGACTAATCATTCCATTGAGGAGTCGTCTTGGGAGAAAGAAGATGACATCCAAACTAAGTATCCTTATCTTTTTGGACAATTAGGTACTACAATTTCAATAATGAAATTTTCAAAAAGGGGGGGGGGGATAAATGTGATACCCTACTTTCTAAACCCAGTCTAATTACCCAATTGGTTCGGTTTGATCTTGCATGACCTGAGCCCGAGCGAGCTGAGTCAGGTACCCTATGGAGCATGATGGTAGGGTTGACTCTAAATTAGGGTTAGCCAGATGAGTTGGAATTGGTGCCTAGTGAAGTCCGCGTGCCCAAGCCATGCACTTTCACGTATCACCAGGCCATGTACACACAATAAAAGTACAGAGCCATATTTTATATCGAGTACGTAGTTTGGTCAATTACCGAGAGTGAAATACGTGTCGAGGTTGAGCCCCGTCGAAATCCTAAATTATTCGACTAAGTTTTGGTCGACTGGTGGGTGGTTACAAGTGGGTCGGATCCACCAGTGTGACCTACCACTCTGATCATTAGATATTTTAATCCAGGTATAAATAGCATTTATTACTTTTTTTTCACATTTATTGCTTTACAAGGTGGGTGAGAAAAGTAAAGAAGAGAGAGAAACGAAGGAAAAAGAAGGGAAGAAAAGGGGGAAGAGGTGCTCATAGTGCGACATCAAGATTGGATCTTTCGATTCTGGCACCAAAAAAGTGATCCTCACCTTGAGATCTATGATTTGAGGTAAGTAAAGGCTATTTTTCATAAACCCTCAAGAAACCCTAAGTGAAATCCTATAATTCGGGTAGGAATCCTTTAGATCTTGTTAATCCCACTTGAGAATATGAATCTAATGTTTAATGAAGAACCTACATGTTATTTTGAAGGTTTTAGGGAAAAAAATTGTAAGATTTGAAAGGCATTCGGTGATTTCTTGAGCTAGAGAAGAGATTTGGGGTTTTTGAAGTTGTTCTTGAGAAAAGAAGCAAGATACATGCTTGAGACTTTGAATCAATCCTAGATCTATGTTAGAATCACAATATAGAACTTTCGATATATGAAAAATACAGTTGAATCGGCCCCTTATGGTTTCCCCAAGGTGGGATGAAGAATAGAAGTGAATAGAAAAATCCTGGTTCTGAGTGGTGGGTGCCCTGGAAGTGGTCGGACCCACCAACCCAGAGCTCGCCTGTCTTGGTTGGGCTTTTGGTTTGACCAGTGAGCAAGGACCGGTGGGCACCTGGCCCATTGCTCCTGGTCCGTCGATCCAAGCAGAGCCCCTGGGTCTAGAGGCGAGCATGGACCGGTGGGCACCTGACCCGCAGCTTTGGTCTATTGGTCTAGGCAAAGCCCCTGGGTCGAGCGGTGGGCAAGGACCGATGGGTATTTGGCTCACCGGTTGACCTACCAATCAGACCTATCAAGTTTCGATTGGGCAAAATTTATCGGGTAGCCTCCTATGGTGGTTCTAAACGCATTGGGATCATCGTATTCCGATGGTTGTAAATCTAAAGTGAGATATACTAAACTCAACCTTCTTATGATAGGTTTTACTAGAGACTCACGTCATCGCATGTCGGATCTTCCTCGTACCAAGGGTGAAACATTGTACATATCTAGATAAGTGAGAAGAGGACGTTGAGTTTATTTTTAGAGTGTTTTTGCATCATCCCATTATTGTTGTATACTAGCCATGTCATCACTGTATTGTCGTGTGTAGACTAGTCATTCACGAATGCCATTTGTTGTACACTAGCCCCTGTTGTGAATTTAAATTGATAAATGCTTATCCTTACTTTGAGATATGAGATGGATGATTTTAAATTATTGAGTGTGATGTATTGCTAGACTAGATGTCGTAGTCGACTTGAAAAAGAATGCATTGGTGGCCCGTGGAATGGGACGCGGTGGTACTATGCAGTCGTACTATCTCATATGGAAGCATGTGATTAGGAATAACATATCCATGTGCTACGACCCTTCCCAGCAGGGGTTCAAGTGTTGGGTATGTCACTGGGGGGAAGCTCGAGGTTGTGTACCAACGATGGTTGTTAGAAGTGCACCCAGTCGATCAATAAAACGGTCAAAAATTTTGGTGATATAATTAGAGGGCCAATCGTACTGCTTTTACTTTAATGTAGGGCAATGCCCATTTTACTTTAATGTCGCTGAGGAACAGCAATTTACTTTCCAGTACCCACGGTTAGTCTTCTCCAACAATACTATGGGAGTATCACGGAATGGAGTTTGTAACTCGTACCCAAGGCGTACACGCACTGTAGTTGTGAGTAGCACATAACCAATAACTTAGAATTGTTGCTTAGGTGGTTTAGGATAATAAAAATGTGCTTGCATGCATATAGGTTCATTTGTATTGCGAGTGATTGCTTAGTCTTTCTTTTCACTTACTGGGCTAGTAAGCTCATCCCACGTGCACACCATTTTTAGATGATCTTACAAATTATTCGACCGAAGAGCTAGAGCCGGGACCCACGATAGAGTTTCCAGTTGAGGACTGGTAGGTCCCGAAGATCTTGGGCCGAGTGCCCGTGCGAGAATTGTGTTGCGGGACAGCAACATAGATACCCACTCGGGATTCTTTTGATTATTTTGTGGTGTTACCCCTTATGTGCTCTGGTTGTCTAAATTATAATATTTGTGTATATATCAAGCCTACGGACCCACATGTAAATGTATTATGTAATACAATTTGGGTATCAAGAGTATTGGGGTATTTACAGGTATATAAATGTTAGACTTCCACTGAAATACAGAATTTGTTTTCTTTAGTTGTGTGTATGCTATGTAGTGGCTACTTCATCAGATGATCCTCCTAGGTTTTCGGTTAATAGGTGTTAGTCTGGTCACTGGTCTGGTTCTGTGTGAACGAGATGTGACAAAAAAATCCTCTCTAATCAATTGGACACTCAATTAATGACCCAAGGGTTGGGAGGACCTGGGGATACATATTCATGTATTGAGATACATTCCCATGTATTGAGATACGTATCCAAGTCCTCTTAGCCCTTGGATCACTAACTGGGTGCCTAACTAATTGGAGAGAAGCCGAATCCAATTAAAAGAGTCGATGTTGCATTCATAGTGGGAGTAAATGAATAGAGTTTCGGACTAATACAGTAAAGATGTCACAAACAATATTATTGATTTGGTTTATCTTTAGTTTTTTCAATAAATTTTTAGTATATCATATAGACAAAAAAATGAAAAATAGTCTCACTGATGAAATCACTAGGCTACCAAGCAATGCCACGGTGGATGAAGTTGCAAAAGCAAGCACAGGATTGGATTCTGGCTGTCTCTAATGACGGCAATATTTATTATGCATTCTTGAGAGGGGGAGGGGGAGGGGAGGCTCAGGATCGGATTCTGGCTGCCTTTAGAGCTGCATACAGAATGTTGGTCTCAGGTAGTGATCCATGATGATGCGGAGCTCCACCCCTTAAGTGATCAAGCATAAAGAAACAAGAAGAAGCACTTAAGGGCTCAAATGATGGTGTACCAAACTGGGAGAAATAAAAGCTAGGCAATCACTGCCTGTAGTAGAGGCTATCAAGATTCAAGACCTACGGATGACACTTGCAAAAAACAAAAAAACAAAAAACTAGGGATAATACAACATCCATTGCCCAGAGCCAAAGAAGATTCATATACATAGGCACAAGACAGGCCAACTATTCCCCTCGGAATTGATGGCCCAAGCCTCATAGAGACTCTCCTTATGCTGCTTAAACCCCCCACCCCCTTCTTCCCTCACATAAGAGTAAGGAGAAGGATAAACATTTGAACACCTATGACCCTATTGCTCAAATGGTTGAGGTTCCCTTCCATGTATGCAAGCAAATTTTCAGTCTCAATGTATCTTTTTGTTTTAATTAATAAACAAAGAAATTCAAGAAAAAAAATATCATCACAAAGGAAAATGGGAACTGAAATGTTAATGCCATTTTTTTCCGAACAAGAACAGAATGAACTATTTAGTAACTACTTTATCAACCAACCTTTCTGAAGAAAACTGGCCTATATCTCTTGTTTTGGCTCCTTCAAAATAAGGCTTTGTGACTGAAATCCATGTTATAATGACATTTTCAACAATCAAAAAGCTGATAAAAGTTTCGAATATGAAAGATAATAAAAACAAACCATGAAATCAATAAAATCTTAAATGAGATATAGATATTGAGAAAGGGGGGTGATAATTTTACATCGCTTCAAAAAAGCGAATGCGTCACTGAAGTGAATAAGAAATTCTTTTCATTCACACAGGCTTTCATATTCTACTTATTGTTCTTTCCCTTCTTTCCTTTGTTGTGACAAGGGGGGTGTGGTTATGATTCTCAATTTTATACTCTCTGCAGCTGGATAAAAAAAACCTCTTTTTCCAGCCATCCGCGTTGCAGCTTGTGAGTTTGATGATTCTTCTTCAGAAGAAGACTGCCCTTCCACCTCGACCTCGAACCCAACTCGTCGGACTCACACTTTACCAGATCTAAATCTTTCTCCTATGGAAGAAGAGGAAAATTACAACCTCTATAACGAAAAAAAACTTGCATCACATAGAAACACAACATTATATATATATAAATATATATATATATAATACCAAAACTCATATCAGATTCTCAAATGTCTTGCTATTCTACTCATCATACTTCAAACTCTAAAGAATTTTCTGAGAATCAAAAGATTAAGAAAAGTAAATGAACTCTTAGGAAACTTCTTTTTCTTTGTGAAAAAATAACACAGAAAATGCTAACTGCAACATGTATCATAGGATAATTTCACAATAATAAAAATTGGCATGAGCTACATACCCTTGCAAAGAGACACAAGCTATGAAACCAAAATAAATTTACCACAACTTCCCAGTTTACCTTTCTAAATTAATCATGAAATATAGAAGGCTGAGAAGGACATGGATCTAGGTGGAGAGAGAAAAAATCTGATGACCTACATGATGCAGTCCAGACTGCCCAAATGGTCCTAGGAAGATCTTATTTGGGCCATGGAAAGGATCTATAAGCCTTGGGCTACATGGGGTAATCTTGTAATGGGCCAAAATTATAAACCCATAAGGTATGGATGAGGCTTAGAAACGAGATTAGTAGGTAAGTGTCAAGTTCCATATAGAGGGAGTAATTGGATTCTAACCACCAAGAGTATTAGGGTTTAGAAAGCCTTAAGAAAATCCAGAACCCTAGGGATAAGGAACCAATCAGATTAAGAGAAATTAATAAGGGAGCATTACAAGATTGCTCAGAAATGAGTGTCATTTTACAAAATTAACCACTAAACTTTTATTTAAGCTAATTTACCCAAGACATAGATGGCTATTGCAAAAATACATAAATCAGTGTTTTCTCTGCTTTTTTGACATTTTTGCCCTTTACTTCCCTGAACGGCTGAACATCATCTAGTCACCACCTCTGCGTAACCACTGTGGACGAGAAAGCATAACCAAAAGCCAGAAACCCATCTCTTCATGACCTGCACTAGTAACAGTTTCCTTTTAATTCACCTAGGATATCTTTAGCAACCTTCTTAATACAAGTAGTCATTTTGTTCTACATTGTATTAGTTTCCATCAAAGCCCCACTTTCCTTGTTTAACCACAATATCGTATTATCCCCAGCTTCATTTGTTTTACCTGAACTAATCCTGAAGTTATCAGAAAATTACAAAATTGCCACTCATTCCTCTATTTGACAATTTAATCACTTTAGTGGGCCCATAGCGATCCAAAAGCAGGGTTTTGGAAGCTAGGGTTGCATTAGTTTTGACCCTTGAGTTGGAGTTTAAGAACATAAGGTACCAACCCCAACAAAAGCATCTAAACTGTTGCATATATGCAAAATAATTATTGAATGTACATGTTTACTTATTAATTTGTGTATACCTTTCAAATTGTAATGAGACCTCCATAGCAACAATACAGATTTAAGTGAAGTTGTTATAATGCTTGCTCTCTAAATCCAGTCATTCAAAAAATCATGTTACATAAGTTTTTTTCCACAGGATCATAATTTTTGAGTTTGAGAATCTTAAATATAATTATTTATTTTATTTTAAAAGAAATGAGATCACCAGCTCTAACTGGAAACACTTAACAGTATACATCTCTTTCCTATCAAGGGAAAGAAAATAGTAGGCTTTGAGTAACTTGTGCTTAGCATCTTTGATAAGTAGGAATATGGAGACAAAACCTCCAAAAGCCCACTACATTGTACAATGCTTCAATCTGCACACAAAGCCTTGGAAAAGAAATAAACAACCAGCTCTCATGGTATATTGAAATGATCCAATGATCCAGTTAGTTTTGATATCAACAGACTGCAGCCCCTCAAATACTTTTGAGTTTAAATGTATAAGGCTTGATCTAAAGGGTGGAAGAGACAAAAACAAATAAAAAATATAGGTACTTAAAAGTATGGTGTAAAGTATCTTCGATACGATACGATACCATCCGATATGTATCAGGTTGATTGACACTATACTGTATTCTCATACGATGATATACACTAACTAATGGCTTGCCCGGTGTTACATCATAGGCACATTGAGAACGTAGATAATTGTAACCATATGCATCGGCTCATCGAGATAAGGGCAGGCAAAAGAGAGATTTTCATCATTTGTGGATCACTTGGATAAATGCAATAATTCGTGAAAAAATGGTATCCTATAG
>NC_056566.1:11035117-11099933 GCF_013358625.1 Macadamia integrifolia
GATTAATACACGATCTGTACAAAAAACAGTTACTTCTTAATCATAAAATACTTGCACAAATAGTTATATCAAATAGGAATTGTCTTTACATGATTTCCTTCTTAAATTTGACCGATCGATACTAATACTTTAATCCATGATTTTTAACAAATCTTAGCGTATCTTCGATATGATACAATACCCTCTGGTATGCATCTTAAATTTAATTATCTAATACGACGATCAATACCAATACTTTAATCCTTGGTCAAAAATACCTCATTTTTACAATAATAACATAAAAAAGTATAGTCTCCACAACTGTCACAATCAGCAGAGGAGCTTTCAGGTAGAAGAGATTAATTAGCCTACATGGAAGAAGACACCTGATTTGACTATGTATGACTGTAAATTTAGAATCATCAAATGACATTGAAAACTTATTGGTTTTGTCCAGAATATCAATAATAGACTGGAGACCAGAGACAGAAAATGACATCTTTCAAGGAAAGTAGCTTGTTCTTGTGACAGAAATATGTTGCTTCCATCAGTGAGGTCTATGAAGACACTAATTAAATAACAATCAAGCTTCAATGTATTGTATTCACTAAGACTATTTGGTGATTCAAGACAACACATATCAAGGACACATTAGGGATATGCCAGGAAAAGACAGAAAAGATAAGAAGGGAAAGAAAATAAGTTGAAACATGAGGAAATAAAATACACTATGATAATTGACAAGTAATACCATAAATTTCATTTTATTAATGACACAATACTAGAAACATGATCTCTAAGTAACTTTTTTTACCTACCAAATAGTATCACTAACACATGATGCTTCGGTCGAAAGAAGTAAATGCTGTAGCCAATTCAAAAAGATGCTACTTCCATATTAAAGTGTATCTTAGTAGACTACAATAATTAAAGCTTATAGAAAATCAATTCAATAGACAAAACAATAATGTCCCCCTCCAATTGAAATTTATATCAGAATGAGATTATCTTTTTTTTTTTTTTTTAAGCTAACGACGGGTATCCAGGTTTTCGGCCTTACTAGTCTCACAGGTTTATACTGATCCCATAATCTCATGGACCCGATCATACTAGGGTTGAATGAGAATCATTCAACTTTCACTAGAAACAGTAAAGAACACCAAGCAACCCTGTGTGAGTAGCCTCAAAGAGATAAGAGGAGTCGGATTCAGAACCACATGCTTCCTAAGACGAAGGTCCTTTGTCAACTCGGCTACCCCTTAGGATTAAAGAAAATTTATCACGCCAAGATTATCTAAAAACTCAATACCTTCCTGTAAAGTATAGCAACCTTTACTAGTCCGTTTAACAACTACGAGCCTCCTAGATGTTACCTACTTCCCTCCCTATCTATCATTCAAAAAAAAAAAACATTTACAACTCAGAATTTATCATTTTCCCAATAGCAGATTTCTTGGCGTGTGATACTATAGCTATTGTCTTCCATCAATCGCAATATTATATACTCATCAAATTCAAGTCCAAAACCGCAAAGTAATGTTTAATTCCCCATTATTGGATATCTTATCAAACCTAATCATGTTAGGAACCACTCACCTTTAGTGCATTTCTAAATTGAGTAAACCTAAAGGAAACCCCTAGCCTTCAAGCTTCATCTGGAAAACCTGCAATACCCGTCGCCAGTTAGGTTATGTTATGCTGAAACTATCTCCATTCTCTGTCATTGGCTTATGAAAATTTATCAGTTAGACAAAAAATGAACCAACAAATTAAGCACATAATCAAGGACAAGTGCAACAGCAGTACAGCCCATACATTAGGCCTTGAGGATTATGCAGAACTTCAGGCAAAAATGGATTTTTTGGGTATTTCTATGAATTTTCTCTAGTTTTTCTTCATTTTTCATTTTATTTTCGTAAGAAAACTGTCTCCTTGTTGCGTGTATGTTATCATCATATGCATAGGTAGGGTTAATAGTGGCAGTTATTATCATATGTATGAGAAAGGTGAGCTGTTATCACGTTTGTATGGAGGTTATTATATGTAAGGGGGAGTAGGTTGTTATTTTATGTAAGGGTTAGGGTTAAGAGTTGTAGTTATCAGTATATGGGTGGTAGTTATTATCACATGTGGGGAGTTATGGTAGGAGGTGTAAACGTCTGTTATGGAGGAGTTGTAAGGAGTTGTAACTAAGGGTGTTAATCGGTTTAGTTTCGGTTTCTGTTTAAATGGTGCAGATCGGTTCAGTTCACATTTATTTGACTAAAACCATAACCGCACCATTTACTAAACTGTTCCACTTTCTGAAACCGTGACCATTTAGTAAACGGTTTCGAGTTCCATGGTTTCTAAACAGTGTCGGTTTCACAATTTTAAACGGTTTTGATTTCGGTTTATTCCATACATTTTGTAAATGTTCACAATCGATTTATTATAACTTGCAACCATCTCTAAACTGAAGATCATAAGCTTATCCAAAAATAATTGGCAACCACAAATAAGAGATTCTATATTAATGATTGTATGTCTTAATTTGATAATCTAGTGCTATTTCTTTGCATGGCCATTCTCAAACATATAGAATTAATATCATACAACATCCAAATCCAACCTTCTACAGCATAAAATATTAAAATGATAGGTGGTTCAGCCAAAACACCCCATCTGTGATAACAAATAGTAACATATATGGATTACAAGTTCATGATCTAAAGCCTAAACTTGAACTGAATTGCAAAAATCATACCAAAGCAGGATGGACACTTAATTTAATTGTTAATTGTTATACGGACTACTGCCCCTGATTTACTTAATTGTTATACGGATTAATCGGATCGGTTTAAATGGTTTTAAACGGTTAGGTTTAAATGGTTTCAATTCGGTTTGAAACCAATGGGTTTCGAGGTTAAAACCGACCCGACCTATTTAGCTAATCGGCCTAAAACTTGAAACCATAACCGCACCATTTACTAAATGGCTTTGCGATTTTGGTGTAAACGGACCGATTCGATTTCGATAAACGGTTTTGGTTACAAATTCACATCCTTAGTTGTAACTACTTCAAGGATAACCACTCCCACCCAGCAACGTTGGTTATATAATTTGATGAGTTACAACTTCCTTATCGAGTATAAGAAGGGCAAAGAGCGATATCCTTGGTCAATTTCATGGGAGCACACATGAGGGATTCCATAAGACATTTCAACGACTCAAGACCACTTTCTATTGGCCGAATATGAGGGATACCATTATGGAGTTTATCTCCAGTTGTGACACGTGTCAGAGGCATAAGGCTGAACAGATAGTTCCTGCAAGGTTACTTCAACCACTTCCCATTCCTGAACAAATTTGGGAAGATATCTCGATGGACTTTATTGAAGGACTACCGAACTCTAAGGGACGATCAGCTATTTTTGTGGTCGTGGATCGTTTATTAAAGTATGCACATTTTTTCCCTTATCTCATCCATTCATAACCGTGGGAATAGCCAAATTATTTTTTGACCAGGTCTTCAAACTCCATGGGATGCCATGCACCATAGTCTGTGATTGTGACCCTATTGAAATGTTGAAGGGGCATTGGTGAGGCCAAATGGTATTACCAGAAATTCATAATGACCATGGTGAGTACAGAAAGCCATCTTCTCCATATCTTCCTCTACTACTTGTACTTGGTGATAACCTGATCGCAGATCCAACGTGATGAAGAACTGGGACCCATGTAGCTCATCAAGTAATTCATCCATCAATAGTATCGGAAACTTGTCCTTAACCGTCATTTTTTTTAGTTCCCTACTCCACGCACATGCGCGCCATGATCCATCATGCTTTTTTACCAATATAACAGGAGAACAGTAGGGACTCTTACTTGGCCGTATGATCCCTGTATTGAGCATCTCGTCCACTAATTTCTCAATCACTCTTTTTCGAAAGTGGGGATACCGATATGCCTCAAGACATATAGGTTGACTTCCTTCTTTAAAGGGAATTTTATGATCTTGTAGTCTAGTTGGCGGCAGTCCAGTAGGCTCTTCAAAGACGTCTTCATATTTTTGAAGTACGTGTTGCAACTCCTGCAATGTGGGCCCCTCCATCCTGGTTGGTGTGGAAACTGTTAGGGAGTACAGATGTAGTAGGACTCTTTGCTTACTTCTCCTTGCAACATGATTTGGGTCTCCTACAACCTTATCTGCCTTTGTCGTAATCCCCTTCAAGATAACCTCCTTATCTTCAAGTTTAAACTTCATAGAGAGATTTGCAAAATCCCATAAAATAAGGCTTAGAGTAAAGCCAATGTGCACCTAACACCACATCATATCCTTTTAAAGGCAGAAAGAAGAAATCAGTTAGGATTGGAACTCCTTGAAGCACGATTTTTACTCCCAGACAGACTCCTGGACTGGCCAATTTCTCACCTGATGCCACCATAATGTGGAATGGGTGTTTGTCAGTTACTTGGATGCTTATCTTCTTGGTGTGTTTTTCACTCAAAAAATTGTGAGTGCTTCCAAAATCGATGGGAATAGTAACTACAACTTGATTAAGACTACCTGTCACCCTCATCATCTCAGGAGCATTACAACCAGAAATAGCATGGATCGAGATCTCTGGTACTTCCCCCATATTTGGTGCTAATTGTTCTTTATCTTCTAGGGCATCGTCAGTGTCTTCTTCCTCATTGACTTCTTCTATCACGAACAACTTCTTACTTCTGTGACCAGGTACGAATTGCTTATTGCAATTGTAACAAAGACCCTTGTTCCTTCTTTCTTGCATCTCCCTGGAAGTCAAATCGTTTGGTAGGAAAAATAGTGGGAGCAGCTGCAGGGTCCTTTGAGTGCATGGCTGGTTTTCAAAACTCCATTGGAAGATTAGCACGCCTCCATGAAAATTTTCATGATTCATAGAGTCGAGCTAGCCCAGTAGCAGTTGATAAGGTAATGGGTCGTCCAGCCAACACATTAGCTTTGATGTTGTCCCTGAGACCACTAACAAAACAGCTTGCTTGTCGATTAGGGGGAAGATACCCAACCTTTGAGAGTAACTTCTCAAATTTAGCCTGATAATCTCGTACAGTGCCTACTTGTTGCAACTTAGCCATCTCTCCAAAAAAGTCTTGGAATTGAAAGGGCCCAAATCGAAGATGCAATCCTTTGCAAAAAGTTCGCTAATTAATTTCACTATCATCTTGCTTAAAGAGTTGGTACCATAGTTGTGCATCTCCTTCTAGATGAAAGGTTGCCAAAACAACCCGTTCTTCCTCAGGGGTCTGATGGAAGTTAAGAACTGCTCTACTCTGCACATCCAAGTCGTAGTCTCTTCTTCCCCATTGTAACGAGAGAAATCCAACTTAACTAGCTTGGGTGTATAGGTCTGCTGAGTAGTTACAGGTCGAGTGGGTTGAGGTGGAAGAGGAGTTTGCTGCCTTTGTTGTTGTGTAGAGGCTCTTGAGATTTCTCCTGTTTCCACTTCAACCCTTAAGAGTTGCTCAGACATTTTCTCAAAAAATCAGTGAGCCGGTTGAGATCATGCTTTTGAGAATCCAACCTTGTGAATATCTCCTTCTGTGCCTCATTGGCACTGCTTAATCTATCTTCAATCCTTTCCACCTGATCATCTATGTTCCTGCTCTGATACTAGGCTGGTACGTGTCCTTGTTTCCCTATTTTAGCTGAGCAATTTTAGGGAAGAAAGTTATCAAAGTGAGAGAGTTTTGGCTTGATTAGGAGGTAGCCGATCCTCAATCTCAGAAGAGAATTTTTAGGGATTCAAATAACTACTTCAAGGTGTAACCTCTTAAGGAGGAAAATGCAAGAATGAACTCCCCTCAATATTTAATTTTGTAAATATTATACATTGCCCCTGTATATATTCTTTTTTTTTTTTTTTTTAAATATTATACACTGCCCCTGTATAGATTCTTTCTGTTAGAAATATGTATCCATTATTGAGATATAAGAACCAATGTTGCTGAGAAAGCTTCCTTGCTTGATGTATTCGAGAGGACGTGTAAAGACTATTATAGGAAACAAACCAGATTTTGAGTCGTATCTTAGTAGACTCTCCTTAGGAGACTCAATTGGAGATACTTGTGTTTTACCTCCAAGATAAAACAACCACTAAAAACAATTTGATTGTACACAAAATTTGATCCGTTGGGAGAGTAAGGCTACGCTCATTAAGTATGGTTTTGAAGAGTAATTATTATGTATTCAGACAAAAACAAGGACATTTAGCAGTGAAGCAAAAACATTACAGAGAAGTATTTCTCATAATACAGTAACAGAGAGAGAGAGAGGAATTGCATAAAAACGTTGTTCAATCATTACAGCATCATGTATATATAGATGTGCGTATAGGTGCTAATCGTATATGTACAGAGGTACATGTCCACATATGGACACCTCCCTGTACTCGTACAAATCTGTCTACGTTATGGACACCTCCATGTATACATACAAAGGTGTCTATCTATGTATAGATACCTACCTATACGTATAGGTACAATACCTTAGCACCTTTTCGTATGCGTGGGAACGTATGACAAAAATGTCTATACGTATTTGAATATTAAATTCACATTTGGAGCAAAAAGATAAGATCTTCTTGACCCACACCTCGACTCAGCTTGGGTTTTGAAAAGCACCCCAAGAACCCCCGATTCGGCTTCACACACATGAGAAGAGGGAGAGTCCATCTCCAAAGGGTTTAGACCTTTAAACAAGTCTATATATATGCCCACATTTTCTCTCTTCTCAAACTAATGTGAAACTAAACACTTCCTTATCCGTAGAAGTGTAAATGTTAGAGCAAGAAAAAGAGACCTTTGGGCTAATTTGGCGGCCTCGGTGCCTGGCCCTAGTCACCTTTGGCTTGTGGTAGGGGATTTTAATGCAACCCTGGTGTCCCATGAGAAGAGAGGGCCTAATGCCTTCAATATGGAATCAGCTGCGGAGTTCAGTGTCATGGTGGACGTATGTTCTTTGATGCAGATACAGTCTCAGGGGAGAGAGTTCACATAGACCAATAACAGGAGGAGAGGGAATGTGTTAACGGTCCTAGATAGGAGTTTTTGTAATGATGCTTGGGTTGAATTCTTTCATGAGGGTGTGCAACAGGTGCTTCAAAGAAATGGATCTGACCATGAGCCGATTTTTATAAATTCTGTGCCAATGATGAAACCACTTAACTGCCCTTTTAGATTTCAAAGGCAATGGGTGGAACACAATGACTTTCTAAAGGTGGTTAGGGATTCTTGGACGAGTTGGGCAGCCGACAATCATATTTATGGGGTCGCCCATAAGCTAAAAAGACTTAAAGGGGTTTCAAAGCATTGGGCAAGGAATGCATACCCTAATTTTAATGTGGAGCTTGATGAGGCAAAGAAGGAAATGGAGGTGATTCAGCAAAGAATTAAAGCATGTGGCATAGATGATATTTTATTTGCTCAAGAGGCTAATGCGAAGACAAGGTACTTAAAGGCCATGGAAAATTATAAGAAGATGTGGGCTGAAAAGTCAAGAATTCGCTGGAAGAAGCTTGGTGATAGGTGTACAAAATTCTTCAATTTGTCTGCAATGATGAGAAGAATAAAAAACACTATCAGAAACTTGAAGAAGGATGATGGAATAGTGATCTCTGAGAGAGGTGACCTGGAGCAATATATGGTGGAATTCTATAAAAAATTTCACAGAGGGGCTCCTATGGTTGATCATTCTGATTTGTTAAACTATTTCCCTTGTGTGCTGGAGGAGAATGATACAATAAGAATGGACAGCTTGCCTATTGATATAGAGATAAAAGAGGCGGTCTGGGAATTGGATCCTGCTAGCTCTTCGGGTCTGGATGGTTTTCCCGGTGATTTTTATAAATGCTGCTAGGAAATTATTGCTTCGGATGTATGTAGTGCAATCCGAAGTTTTTTTAGTACAGGATTTATGCCCCATGGGATAAATAATAATTTTCTTATGCTTATTCCAAAGTAGAAGGGGTTGTTTCTTTGAAAAAATTCAGACCTCTATGTATGGGTAATTTTTTCTGTAAGATAATCTCGAAGGTGTTAGCTGTGAGACTTGCCTTTTATCTCCTGAGATTGATTTCTGATGAGCAGGGAGCTTTTCAAAAGGGAAAAAATATCCATACAAATATTTTCTTGGCTTCGGAACTCGCAAATATGATGTCATCAGCCACTAGAGGAGGAGGTATGGGTCTAAAAAATGATATCAAGAAGAAGTATGACACCATTGATTGGAATTTTCTGTTCTCAGTTATAAAGAAGTTTGGTTTCTCAGAAAACTGGATTGGGTGGAATCACCAAATGTTGACTTCTACAAAAATCTCGATCCTGCTAAATGGGGGTCCTATGGGCTACTTTGGTGTGGAGAGGGGATTAAGACAAGGAGATCCTTTATCTCTTTTGTTATTTATTCTAGCAGAGGAGGTTCTATGTAGAGGGATGAATGGGCTTCTCAGGGAGAAGAAGATCAAAGCACTGCAGGGGCCACATGGAATCCAAACTCCTAATCATATTATGTTCGCAAATGACATCTTTATTTTCACAAATGCTTCAATAAGATATGTTAGGAATCTTAAATCCTTTTTGACTACGTATGAAGAATTTTTTGGACAATGTATTAGTCTGGAGAAGAGCAAATTGTTTCTGGGGAACATTCCTGCAGTTAGGAAGCAGGCAATAGAATTGGAGCTGGGTATACCTATTTGTAATCTTCCGACTAAATACTTTGGGGGTGGAGATTATCAGAGGTAGAGTTAAGAAAGATGCTTTTCTTCCAGTTTTGGATAAAGTGAGAGCTAGACTTGCAGGATGGAAATAAATATTACTATCTATGGCAGGAAGGGTGGAGCTAGTTTGGTCAGTGGTTGCAAGAATGCCTATGCACAGTTTTTCAGTTTATTGGTGGGCATCTACGCTGATCCAAATAATGGAGAAGTGGCTCAGGAATTTTATCTGGATAGGGGATGTGGACACTTCTAGGTCTATCACAGTGAGTTGGGATCTATGTTGCAAATCGAAATCTGAGGGAGGGCTAGGTTTGCGAAGACTTAAAGAGGTAAACGAAGCTATGCTGTCCAAGGCGGTATGGAAGATTAAACATGATGATTATCCTGCGTATAGATTTTTGAGAGCAAGATTTATTAAAGAAGATGGG
The DNA here is from genome assembly GCF_013358625.1 of Macadamia integrifolia. NCBI lineage: Eukaryota > Viridiplantae > Streptophyta > Magnoliopsida > Proteales > Proteaceae > Macadamia > Macadamia integrifolia. The sequence continues at coordinate 11,044,266 of NC_056566.1, forward strand.
TCGATGAGGAAAGGCTATAAATCATCATCCATTTGGCTGGGCTTTAGAAAAATGTGGAATTTTGTGTCTTCTAAAGAAAGATGGATAGTAGGGAATGGGAAGAAGATAAACTTCTGGAAAGATAGATGATGGAGATGGAGGTAGGGCCTGATGGAATTTTTCATGGAAAGGTTGATAGAGTCATAAGGAATTTTGAATGGCAAATTCCTTATGACCAGTCAAATCTGATGCATGGTATTTTGGGGGAAAGTAAAGGAGATTCCTCTCCCCATATACAATTGTGAAGATATATGTGTTTGGAGTCCCAATCCAGATGGGAACTTCACAGTTAAATCAACTTGGGAGCAGATAAGAAGGAAAAAGGACTCTGTAGCATGGGAGGCACTGGTTTGGTGCAAGAAGATGCAGCCTCATTTATCATTATTTGGATGGAGGCTAATGCATGGCAAGTTGCCTATTGATTGGCCTATTATGAGGAAAGGGGTGAATATGGTATCGAGATGTGACCTGTGCAGAAGTTCGAGTGAGGATATGGACCATCTTTTGGTGCATTGCCCCTTTGCAGGGGAAGTATGGGAAAATGTCTGTGACTGGTTTGCAATTCTTAGGAGGGGTCATGAGTCTCTGCAATGCTTCATGAAATGGTGAAAGAGATAAATTAAGGTAGTTGCTATTAAAGAGGTGTGGAGTATTGCTTTCATAATTGCGGCTGAGCACATCTGGAAAGAAAGAAATAGTCGGCGATTTGAAGATCGGGCAAAGGCAGCCAAGGTATGTGCTTCATATGATAAAGAAGGACATTAGAGACAACATTCCTGAGGTGAAAAATGCAGTAAGAATGGTGGATGACATGCTTAGCTATAGAAGATTGGGGTTGAACATTATTAGTGCGGGAATTAAGTCTCCTTTAGAAGTTTTTTGGTGTAAACCTCCTACAAGGTAGGTTAAACTTAATTTTGATGGAAGTTTCTTGGGAAATTCTGGAAGTGCAGGGGTTGGAGGGATCATGAGGGATCATAATGGTAGGTGCCTATGGTCTTTTAGTGTATATTTGGGGGTTAAAGAAATTAATGAAGCTGAGGTTGAAGGGCCGATGCAAGGTTTACTTTGCAAAGATGGAACCACATCAGGCCTTACTTGGATAGGGTCAAATGGAAAATATCTCATAATTTCATAGAAGAGAACGCAATGGCGGATTATCTAACTAAGAAAGCAGCTAAAGCGATGTGCTCTACTTTCAATGATGCTTTTCCATATCATGTATCAGAATTGTTAGTGAAGGATGAAGCCTCTGGTCCTTATTATAGATTTCGATAGTGGGTGTTCTAGGATCCTGCTGATGGCAATGCCGAAGGTGGAATCCTATTTTTCACTAGTTTTTTTGGTGTTTGTATTGCTGTTTTTTTTTTTTTTTTTTTAATAAAGCACCTTCTAGCAAAAAAAAAAAGTGAAACTATACACTTTAGCTTTTGCTCAAGATTTTGAATGTTCGTTCAAAATTTCCCTCCAACACTTTTGAGTTATAAACTCAAACTTAAAAAAATAAATAAAAGAAACTCAAACCTAAAAAATAAATAAAAAAAAAGAGAGTAAAATCTAGGGATATGTTATTTTGAAACTTTACTTTTATATAAAATATGGGCTCATAAAATATATATATATATATATATATATATACTTAGATAAATACAACACTTTTATACTCTTCTCACATAATTGGCAGTGGGGTCCAACATTGATTTTCTCTCTCTCTCTAGATCATGTCGACCCTATGTGATCACAAATGAATGATTCCATTTTCCAACCCTTCATTGGTGTAATGGGTAGATTCCTTCTTACACTATCCTTATAAAAAACATTCCTCCCCATATTTTTAAACAATTAAAATTACTAAAATAAAATTATTACATAAAAAATTTACAGAAGAAGAATTAAAGAAAACAAAAACAACTTTAAGTTCTCAACTATCAAAAAATTTAAGGAAGACATTATGTATGCCATATAAATGAATTAGGGCAATATATTTAAAACATGCATGGTCTCCTCTTCTAATACAATATTCGGATTGCCTCGGTTAGCATATCATGTGATGTAAAAAAATTTGAATGAATGGTAAAACTAAAAAAAATAAATAAAGAATGAATAAATTAAATAAAACTTGGGCATCGTCCCTATTCAAAATAAGTTGCAAGAAATTTGTTTGAGGTGGCTAGGACATTTGCAACAGAGGCTTTGAATACTTCAATATAGAGAAGAGATCTATTGAAAATTGAAGGAACTAAAATAACTAGAGGTAAGCCTAAAATAACTATAGATGAAATAATGAGGAAGCACGTATAGCATAAGACTGGGATCTAGAATGACGTTGAACAAAACTGGTTGAAAAAATTGGATCCATATAGCCACCCATTTAGTTGGGATAAAGTTGACCTGAGCTGAGTTGAGTTGAGTCTATATCTATATTTCTGGCTTGGGATGACCCGAGTGGCTTATGTGATTAATATGACTTGGAGCCAAGGTTCTAAAAGTTGGGAATAGTCATGGGATCAGTCTGGTAGATATCATTTTGATATTGATCCAGATTGGCCTAGAATGGATTATCTCGGACAAATCTAACACCACCACCCGCCATTTTTTAAAATAATCAGTTTTTATTATGATTTTACTCCAAGGTAAGGGTGTCAATCGGTTCAGTTCCAATTATTCGGTTCGATTGTGGTTCAGTTCCAAATGATGGTAAGGTGGACCATAACTGAACCGAAAACTGACTCGATTCCATATTTAGATACTCAAGCCTATTTAATTCAGTTCGGTTCAGTTTCGGTTCCAATTCGGTTTTGATATGAAATTTTAATTTGATTTTGTACTTTGGTTTTAATTCAGTTATAAAAACGGATCCACTTTTGAACTCATAATTGTGATGGATCAAAGGCCATAATGGGCTCAAGTTATAGGCCTTATGGCCATTGGTAACTCCAAAATTGTCTTAACGTATAAATATGTGATGACAAATTGTAAAAAATACTCTTGAATTTTCAAAATTGAATATTAAAAAAATCTCACTTGAGTCTTACCAATACTACTATACTAGGTTCTTTTCCTTTTTTTGGTTTTAAGACAATTTGGTTTGGTTTCGGTCTGAATCGATGGTTCTTACACCTGAAATCGAAACCAAACCGAACTGAGGAGCATACTCACATACTAAAACCGAATTTGAATCGAATTAAATTCGGTTTGGCTTGGTTAATTTGGCTTAATATCGATTTCGGTATTCGGTTTCGGTTCCCAATTGACACCCTTGCTCCTACGTCATACATGTGTATCAAGATCGAAAATGTTAAGATCATAGATTGTCAAAGCCAATACTATTTCCGATCCAACCAATACTGACCGGTCCAATCCTAAGTTTTAGAACCGTGGTTGGAGCTGGTATCTGTTGAGATTTTTTTCATAAAAATATGCCAAAGAGGTAAAACCCTTACATGATGTGAATCAGGCCTTAACCCTTTACATATGAATCATGGATTAAGGGGACGGTATTGATATCGGTATCAATCCAGATTGAATCAGATCATTGCACATCGGTCAGTTTTGCCCTCAGTTTTTTTTTTTATTCTTATTTTATCCCTGAAATTATCATATAATCAATGCAAATCAATTAAGCATCGGGGATCAATCTCAGCCAATACTAATACAAACGACCGATATGATACCGGTACTTGAAACCATGTATATGACGAGAAACTCCCGTCAATCTAGGTAATCTGTTCAATAATTGTATTAGTTGCCAATCCAACTAATACAATTTTCTTTTAATAGTTTAATTTCCTTTTTTATATTTTATGGTCAACCCAATACAAATTCACATATCCCCACATTTCTTTAAATAACAGTTTGACAGATCAGAGATCCATGTTCCACTATAGCTTAGATTTTTTTTTTTTTTTTTAGGTTAAACAAAGCTTAGGTGGCGATGGACAGAATTGTTGAGAGCCTCATGGCCACTCTGCCGTGTATCTCCCCTGTTTCCGGCCGGCGCCGTCTAGTTAGAGGAGCTTGGACCCATCTTCTTCCTCTCTCAAAGAACTTCGTTATGAATCTGTTCCAATTCTCACTAAAGAACTGTTGTTATGAACTGTTCCAATTCTCAGGTGTTTTGTTATGATTCCTTGGGTTAGTTGCAGCGCAATACTTCATCTCCCCACATGTATTAACCAATCCTCCCAACCCACTAACCAAATAATCCTCCCTTCCTCTTCATTCTTCAATATAATCCGCTCCTTCCGCAGCATCGCTGTTCTAATCCTCCCAACCCATCAACAGAAGGAACATCACAAACACCGTCCCATCTCATCTCCTTCCTCTTCTGAAATTCCCCCCCCCCCACCTCCCCACCTGCAACACTGCCCCTTTCCCTTCTCCCACCTCTGCTCTTCCTTCAAGTCCCCATCTCCATCTGAAAACCCTCCGAGAAGAAGAAAAAGAAATGAAAAATGTGGAAGCTGGTGTTGCCCCCGAACAAAGTGAGCAAGTATGTGGCAATAACCTTTACTGCTGCTGATTGGGAGAGGTTGCAGAGGGTGGAGCTTCATCCCTGTTGTGAAAAGCAATTGGTTTTAAAGGATGGAGAGGAAACTGGAGAGACATCATCATGTTCGCAGCTCGTACCAGGTAAGGATTATCAATGGTTGAGATTAGGTGGAGTAAAATCAACGGTTTAGATTAAGATATGTGAGTATAAGCTCGCAGTGCTCTAGCAATGTGTCCTTTTACCATTTCCTTAATGATTGCCAAAAGCTGAAAATTATGATGATTGGAGCATGCTAGATAGCGACCGATCACACAGAAATGATGCAACTGCTGGAGGGCTGAGAGCACTTTGGATTGTGTGTTGGACGGTTTCCAGCCATTTGATGTTGATTGTATCATTATAGTGATTGCAGAGGAAGTAGATTCCCGATTGACCTAGTTTAGTGGGTAGTCCTACTCTTTTGGTTTAAAGCTAGGGAGCAGACAAAACATTGTCTCCTTGTGGGGATAGCAGCTCAACGGTCGGTAGAGAGTAGATCACTAACGCACAATGATAATCATAGATCAGCTTTGAAAGCACATATAGGAACCTTTGTTAGCTGAAATATTTCGAGAAAGTGCCAACTACGGTCTGAAGTGTCCCAAAAGAAAAGTAAAGGCAGAAAGCTCAAAGTGCAGTGTTGTTAATATCATTTGCAAATTGTTTCACCACACTAATGACATCATTGCCCAATTGTCTTTCTTTGCATAATAAGCAAGACATTTTCTTGACTAATACGTTTGATGGTTTAGCCTTCTAGGCCGGTACCCATTCCCAATTAGAGTAGTTTATGTATGTCTTCCAGCCTCAAGTAGAGTAAATGAGCATAGCTAGTATAGTAAAATAGCGTATTTAGTGCACGAGGCTCCCTTATGTGCGAGATCTGGGAGGAGGAGTATAGTTTATACAAAATTTTATTAGTTTTTTAAATTATTGTACCACTGGGGAAATTATTGTATAATTTCTTTTAAGGTTTCATGACACACAACGATCAATCTTCAAAGGTCACTCTTTTATCTAAATATTTTTATATTTTCGCATATAAAAAGAAGTATAAATATCTCCATATATTTTTTCTTTTTTCTTTCTTCTAAGAGAAAATTACACTGCCACCCCCTGAACTTTGTTCATAAATCAATGCCCTCCTGATTTTTCAAGAATGACACGAACACCCCTTACATGTTTGAAAAATGATAAATATATCCACACCGTTAGTCTTATGTTAATTATTAATGTGAAAGAATGTTATACCATCACGTCAAACATCCAACTTACAGCCCTAAGTAAAATTACTATTTCACCCTTTAGAAGTCTTCAACATAAAACTTCCTTTTGGAAGGAAGTTGAACGTTAGGACTCCGGCGAACTTGAATCTACCAACTCTCCGACGAACTGCAACTATCTGATGAAGGTTTTACTCTAACCCTCCAGCGAAGGTAAGTGTTCATCTTGCAAAGCCTAGATCTCTACCAGTCTTACTCTTTGGCGAAGGTTCTCTCCCTCTCGTCTCTATCTAGTCTATTCTTCCATCTTGCAAACCCTAGACATCTGCCATTCTCAATTTGAAGCCCCTATGATTTGCTACGATTTTTCTTTGTGAAGGAAAAGACAACATTGTTAGGTCTGAAATTGGTTAATCCTTCAATTGCATTTGATGTTTCACAAATTTTTAGTATACTGTATTTAGATCTTTTGTTCTTTTATGGCATTATGGTTAAAATTATTAAGAACAACCTTCTGCTTTCATTTGGATGCAAATGGGTGGCTTTTGCTTTCATTTGGAGTATTATTTTAGGGAAGGGCTCAATTATTCACTGTGATTATTGAACCTTTAATCATGGAAGCAGATAGGGTCATAGATCCATATTTGGTAGTTTCATGGGAGCACTAGTGGCTGAAACGGATTAAGATTTGAGCGTGAATATTAGGGGTATAAATTTTGAGGGTCTATTTATATTCATGCTGTTGAAACTCTTGGTTGAACTTGGATTACCAATCTAACAAAGGGAAAACCTTGTTAGATTGAATTTGCATTCCCGAACTGTTATTGAAGCTGTTCGGACTACTCGAGCTCCTTTCCAAGAATGGGATGGTAGAGAGAGAGAGAGAGAGGCGAAGGTTGCTGGTAGGACTGCTCAGGCTCCTCTCCAAGGTAGTAAAGGTCCACTGATGTCCTCTAGTTGTGAAGGTCTATGGTTGGCTAATAGACAGGAGAGGTGAGGAGAAGAAAGAGAGGGTTCTTTCTCAGATTTTAATTGAGTTAAGGGTAAATGGATAAAGTCACACTAAATAGGGGGTATTTTGACCATTTAAAAAAATAACTAACAATTACATCATCACTTAATGAGTTAGACTAATGGTATGGGTGTATTTATCATTTTTCAAATCTCTAGGAGGTATTCGTGTCATTCATGAAAACATAAGAGAGAACATTAATTTATTGCCAAAATTTAAGGGGTGACAATGTAATTTTCTCTCTGTATTTTTAAATATCTTCATATATCAAATGCTCTAACAAGTGCTATACCTTCAAAATTGCATATTCCCTAGCATATAAGTCACTTTCTGGAATTCCTTCATTACCAAAAAAAATTCTAGGAATTCCCAATAAAGATAGCATGGGGTGGGACCAATAAAGATTGCCAGAGCTAAAATTGGTATGATCGGGTCCCGATCAGATTTATTTACTGATCTATTTATCAAAAAAAAAGACCATCCGATCTGTGGCGCATATCAGTCTCCTAGGATTTGAGGTGGTACCTGTATCTGTTTGATAGAGGGGTCTTCATCTTTTATTCTTCACACGTGTTCAAGAAAGATAGGTACTGGACGAACTTTTTGGGTTTCTACGCCGGCACAAATGCTCGTCTTCGGAACCGTGTTCCGATGCGTTGTTTCACATTCGCAAATACCAAGAAACCGTTTGGTTCTCCAAACCAAAAGCAAGGTTTTGATTATTTAATCCTTACGCATGGGAGTCTCCAATTCCATAACTACGACTCGCTTTGCTCTTGTTCTACGGTTTGACTAGTTTAAATGGTATTTAAAGATATCAATCCAACGGCTCGCATAAGATAATTACAAATATATTTTTTTATATTTAAATTTTTTCAATCATAAATGACCTTAGTGTTACCATGAACTGAAGATTCAACCGCGTGTTACATCATAGTAAAAAAACCTTTCCAACAATACATATATGGGAAAGACTTGAAAGACAAAAGTCTTTTGGTGGGCCTCATCATTAAAAGCTGTCGTAATTAACGGGAGACGACAATAATTGGTTTAATAATTTTCCACTTCTCACCCACCCATATAAAATACTCCACCAAACAGTTTAATCCACTTAGCAGTAGACCCCAGTTTAGGAAATGAATTTTTCTTAAAATAGAAAGGGAGAGATGTTTTGTGCACGATGGTGTATGATGCACCATCAGATACACAACCGTTTGATGGTGTGAGAGGGTGCACCGTTGACCCTCATCTCTATCCAATGATTATCCATGGTAAGTGAAATGAATATTGAATCATTGATGGAGACAGATATATTGATCCGATATGTAACCTGAATTATTCGTATCAGCATGGATCAATCAATCTTATTTTCAATTTTCATTACCTTGAATCGATATCAATACTTGATCTAAGATCAGCTAGGTATCTCAATCGATAAATTCAATATTGATATGTTCAGCCGAACTAATACTGATACTTAGAATCCGAACCCATCAAAAGCAGGAACTTAAAAGATCATTGTAAAATAAAAGCAGGTGAAAACATCATCTATTGTGAATGCAGTGCTGCGACGAGCATCTGATGGCCTGAACGGCATCGTGTATTGACTCATTGATAGTGGTGATACATATTAGTCACGCCAGGAAGCGGTACACGTTAGTGACGCTAGAAGAAGCAGATAACGTGCGCACATGGTGGAGTTAACAGACCGTTATCAACTTATCACTCTCACTACTTTACCCGTGAGACTGACTAAAAGAGAGAATTTCCACAGAGAATCTGGATACACGGAGGAGAGCGGATAAACATCTCTCTCTCTCTCTCTCTTGCTTCTCTCTTTCTGCGTCACGGACTCGCGAGCCAAGAGTCAAGCCCCCGGCGCACGCACACTCTCGGGTCTTCCAAAGTCTTTTTGGTCGTTTTCGTTTAATCTTCTCAGCACTTTTTTCTAGGTCTCTTACCATTTCTTCATTTTGATCGATTCCTCTGGCTTGGGTTGTCCTTGGGATTAAGAGATGGACAACCAAAATCATAAGAAGAATCATATAACTGGTTTGAATTCACTGCTTCATGGGTTCCTCTGTTTTGTTGCTTTTGTTTTACCCTCTCGTTTCTGAATTATGATATGTTCTCGTTAATGGGTTCTTGCTCTTCTTATCTTTATTGATTTCTTGTACAGGTTTCTTCATGGGTTTCTCTTATTTTTGCAGGGGAGTGTCTTGGTGTTCACGTTTGTCAGCACTGTGGTTGGCCCTTCCCGAACCCTCAACCAAGCAAGAAACAGAGACGATCTCACAAGAAGGTCTGCGGGACACTTGAAGGGTATAAGCTAACCCACGCAGAACGCGAGACCCATTTAGATGTTGCCGGCGAAGACAAACTCTTAGATGAAGATGATCACAAGTCCTCTGGTTAGAACTCAAGACCCATTTCTTGCTTGAACATCATCTTCTTTGATCTCTTGCTCATGATTCATTAATTAGTTATTGGTTGTTTTGAAAATTTGATTACAGAGAATTCAGAAGTGGAAGAGTTGAAAAACAAGGAGAATGTGAAAAATGTCAATTCAGGTGATTTTCACTTTCTCTGCTTTTGCATTACAGGAAAGAAAGGGAGTGACAATTATCAAAATAATCTTGTTATTTGACGTTCATGATCTATGAGGGGGTGATTAATTTTTGTTGCTATTCGTAGTCAACATACTTTAAATTTCATATGGATGAAGAACATTTTTGTTTCTTATCAGTTTAATGGGTATGTGAAAATTGCTACAAATTATAGTTCTCAAGGTTTAAAACAACCATACATTCACTGAAATTATGAGAATTATATGAAGACCTGTGGATCATTTTTTTTAAGGAGAAGTTTTATGACAATTTTTCTGGGTATTGAGGATTTGATTTTTTATTTTATTTTTTGGCATCATTTACATTTAAGTTTCTTGAGGCTGGTTCTGTAAACCTTATTTGGTAACACAACTTTGTTAGACAGATGGATATATCAACTTCAAAACCAGAATATTGCTTCCTTTTTATACCCACAATTCATTTTAGATATTGGGACCACCTAATTTTGGAATTTCATGTTTAGGTATTATTCAAGAACGAGAACATCCAATGCAGGTCAACCAACTACAGAAGCCCCAAGGTTTGGAAAGTTCAATGGACAACTTGAAGAATAATAAACAGTTCCAGGATGACACCTCAAGCTCTACCATTTTCTCAGCTTTGGCTTCTTCTGAAAAGAAAACTGAAGCATCAGCTGTTGATGCAACTGAAGGTAAACATGATTCTCCTAGTTTGATTTTGGATGTCAAACCTGAAGAATTGGAAAATGTGATTCCTGAGATTACAAATACCTAGCCTGGCTATGATTTGACAGACATATCTATGATGCACTCTGGGCAAAGTTCTGAAGGACAGCTACAGGGAAATAGTGATGCACATATGGGATTATCACCTAGTGAGATAGATTCCAAGTTAGAACAAATGAATGAATTTGCAGGAATAACCACTGATGTCAGTACAAGAAGAACGAATAGACTTGTGGAATCGAAGGAAACAAAGTCTAATTTTTCAGAACCAGTCACAATCCAGATTGATTCATCCTCTAATTCTTGTTCAGGTTTTATGGAAGTTGTAGACATTGAACATACAGGTACTTTGACTAACAGAGAAAGTGATGCTTCTGGGCAAGAAGTAGATATACTGTATCCTGATGACACTGTAAGTAGTTATATAACATCAATGGATACTGGGATACTCAAATGGTTTGCTCTTTGAAAAGCAGGAGCCTTATGAATCTTACATTGATATTTAACAGGAGATTCTTCCAGAAAAGCCTACAGTTATTCCTGAATCAGGTGCAGATGCCATGGTTTCTCCAGCACACTGCAAAGTTGATGAAGCAACCCATGCTTTTAGCAGCAGTGATGAACTTCCAGAGAAGGCTAGAAATGACAGTTCCAATTTATCTGGGAAGTATGTTGGTGATGGAGTTGTAGAGGTAATTGGTTCAACAAACTTAATGATTGCCCTAAATTTGCTGCTGAGCACTCCAATACAGTGCCTCATCTTAATACACCTGTGATTCGGGAATCTGACAAGAATGTACTGATTTGTGATCCTACTCTTCCAGATACAAAATGAACAAGAGACCCTTTCGACTGAAACTTTACAAATGCCTGATATCCAAGCAGAAGAAGCCGACTTAAAAAGGACATTAGCTGAAGAGAGCACCACAGATCATGATAAATGTGACTTGCAGTCTGAGTCTTTGAAAGGTAAAGGTGCTAACATTCATTACAAATAGCATCCTGGGGCTTCAGTAGTTGTGCCTGAAAAGGTATAGATTTCCTTCACCAGTGGCTGAACGATGGGAAGGTCCAAATGGGACCCCCCCTCTCTCCCCCCCTATTGTCTGGGATCTCGATGGGAAATGGTGAATGTGGCCTTGGAAAAACCCAGTCCTATATATGCATAAGAATTAAAGGAAAGAAATATTTCCTGTTATTATTTTTTCTTATTCTGGTAGTTTCATAGAGCATTTTTATGTTCTTCTGAATCCTGCTTGTTATGTTGTTTGCTTCAGAAATAGCAGTTGCTTCCACAACAAATGCTACAGATGAGCTACTGATCCTTGCTGCTGAAACTTTACCAGCATCCTCCAATGTCCAAGCACAAAAAGCCACCTTAAATAAGGCATTAGGTGAAGAGAGCACCACCAAGGACTTTGGGGAAGATACATCTGAGATAAAGTCTCGGTCACTACCAGATGGTGTGGACAACCTTCTCAAACAACAGCCCTGTGCAGTAGCAGCTGTACCAGATGCCTCTGTTGATTCAATTAGCCAAACTGATAGTGTGGAAGGCCACTGGGGCTCAGTTTCAGGTATGCTCTTCAACAAACATAGGTGCTTCAGCTATAATGCTTTATAGGCATGGGTTACTTTCTTTATTGTTCTACACAGATGCCTAATTTTGTAGTTGATGAGGGAGAGAGTAGAGAAAAGGAGAGAAAGTCCCAATGCTTTAGTAAAATTTCATTTATTGGTTAATGGGTTAATTGCAGATGGAACATTTCCTTCCACTAGAGATGCTAATGAAGAACGAGCCATCATTGCTACTGAAACACTTGATATGGGAATAAAGGACAAAGATCGAAGAGCTAACTTGGAGACAGAAAATGGTGCTTCTGAAAGAAACTGTTCTGATCAAAGTGATATATTTGATGCACCTTCCTTCATGACCTTGGTTGAACCTGGCAACAGAGAAATTAATCAACAGACTGTGTCATCTGAAATTCAGATAGTTCAGAACACTCCACAGCCAAATTGTTCACCTTTGCAAGCTGGGTGGTTTCCTTCACTTACTCATGATGTGAAAGAGTCCCCAGGGAGAAAGAAGAATGAAGAGATCATTGCTAAAGTCAGTAACTGGAGCGCTGGGAAACCACATACGCCTTTGAAGAGCCTTTTGGTTGAAGCAAACCTTGGAAGCAAGCCGAAGTCACCAAATGCACTGGGGCATCCACAAACAGTTGCCACCCCCAAACATGAACCCTCTGCAGAAGACAATAATCTCCCTGCCAAGGCTTCCCCTTCGTTGATGGCTCCTGAAGCATCCACAGCTTTAGCTGTCAAAGGTAATGAAAACAAAGAATGGTATAGTCCTGCAAGGCTTCCAGAGAATAAGAAAGAGAAGAGGAAAGCCAGAAGGAGCTGGGTACCATTTGTGTGCTGCAACTCTTTTAATTTATACCCATGATGATACAGGGTAATCAATATGCCCTCTTCCTCTTCAACTCAACTAGATGAGGTATAAACAACAACTTTAGATGGAAAGTTTATGGGAATCCAACCTCGTAACTTTTCAAATTGTGGAGGTTGGGTCCTTATTTTGTATATTCTTGTGTGAATGTAGCAGTTGTAGGTTTTAGGTCAATCACATATAGCAGTTGGTCCTTTTCCATTGATTCCCTTGATTTATTGTAAATCTTTAGGTTAATTTTGTGTGCATGATATTGTTATTTATCATAGGGATTTATCTCTGGATATTGATTCTTGCAATGAATTTTGTAGTCAATAACAAATGTCTATATAGGTTTGCAATGACCTCTGGCCTTTTTCTTTTGCATGATCCTTCATATTTCCCAATACAAGTAACTAATAAAGGATGGGATGCAAACCCTCCAGCTGATTTCTGTAGATTTCTGAAATCTTTGTTGAATTGGTTATTATTCATAATTAATCTTCATATTTTTATCATTGTTTGTTTCTTTTAGTCAGTGAACTTGTAGAAATTTATTGAAATTTACTTTTTGTAATATTCTTAGTTTATTGAATCAAAAACTCCAAAAAGTCAGATTTTGAAAAATCCTTGCTTCCTCTTACTGAAAATACAAACATGCAAATACATGAGAAAAGTATTTTTTTAATATGATATAAAATGAAATATGTGGCCAATTTAGACCATATCATAGCTATCCATACTTTAAATTGAAAATTTAAACATGTATCAATTATAATGTTTTCGAAAAAAAAAAAAATATATATATATATATATATATATATCAATTGAATTGACCCACTTGAAACTACCACATCAGTCTTCCATGTGATCAGACTTGGTCCTGGTCTAGAAATATCCCTTAGATTTGTTGGTCTAAAAAAAATTTGGCCATATTTTCTATTTAAATAAATAAATAAAAATGAGAGGTTCTCTAAGCTAACAACTTGGAAAGGAATCTATCAGTACACTTGAACAGTTCCATGTGACAGTTCAAGTGAGACCCAAAATTTGTTGACAAATAGAACCCAAGGTCCCCTCCTCACATTTGAAGTTCCAATCAAAATGAAAAACATGAAGATCCATGTTGATGCGTGAGATGGTAATTGGTTGATATTCAGGTGCTTGCTTAAAGATTTCTTTCTAAGAGAAAGAAGGGAGGTTAAGCCTGAAACCATCAGGCCTGGGGCTTGTAAGGGTTCACTTTATATACTACCTTCCTCGTCTCTTAATAAGCATGTGAGACTAGTGTTCAATTGAAAATATCTTTTTCTTTTTTTTAATGGAAAGAGAACCAAAGTCAATTACTGGAGAGAAACAAGTACATAATTATCCGGGTTACAAACAGATAAGTAGGATTTCCTAACCATAGCTATATATGCTAGTCTGGCCAAAACAAAAACCACATCATTCGTTGGCATGAGCCGAAAGGAGAGGTTGGGGAGAATGTTATAGACATCGAAAGAGGTACCATGCTCCAAGGCCATGAGGTAGTTGTTAGGTTACAGGACAGATGTTCCTGGTCATCAAAGTTACTCCACACTTCCTTTACCCTCCAACCATTCATCTGTGCTTGTTGAACTCCGAGTAGGAGTCCTCCAGTGGCCGCTTCGATAGATTTCCCTATTGGCCTGGCTGCACAATATAAGACTTATGATTTAGATTGTTAATCCACCATGATGCAGGAGGATTTTGTGTGGGTTTGGTTTGTCATGTTTAAAAACAAGTGATTCCAATAACCCCAAATAAAATAACAAACAATGATGAAAGTGGAGAAAAAGTTGCTACGATGCTCAGTAGGTATCCAATTAGAGTTAAACGACATAATAAAGTGCATAAAGGAAGGGGCAGAAACATGTTCAGTCTTTAAACCCAAGGGACAAGCAGCCCAAATTCGTTTAATGAACTCGCATGACAGGAAAGTGTGCCATAAGGACTTTGAGTGACACGATTGGTCAAATTGCTTCCATTTCCCCAAAATATCCTTCGTGGAGATCCCTCTATGACATAGTCAAGAAGATTTTAAATTTTGGGTGTATGGGGAGTTTCCATAAGCATCTCCACCAATGTGAGCAAAGAGGAGCAGGTACACTTGTTGGAGGTCCAGTGGGGTTAGTACTCATGTTTGAAGTTAAAAATTTGCAGCCAATTTAGTAGTGAGGGTTCCTGTTTTAGACAAATGGCACCACCAAACATCAGCTTGAGAATTCACAGGGATTTTTAAAATATCACAAATAACAGTGAGAGGAAGAAACGAAGTGAGGAGGCTAGTGTTCCAACCATCCCCACAAATCACATCACTTACCTTGGTAATTGAAGAGGGGTGGTCTGACTGACATTGCTAGGAGTTGAGAGGAGAACTGTAATTAGATATCCAAGGTTCATTCCATATATCTGTATTACATCCATTGCCTATCTTACGTCAAATCATTTTGAAGAGGGTGGGGAGAATGCTAGCAATACTATTCCATGTAGCAAAACCTTTTTTCTTTAAAGTAGTGGGGTGAAAGGGATATCAGTGAGGGAAGCATTTGGAAGATAATACTTGAGCCCACTGAGGGTCCTTATCACAAAGAAGCCACCACCCCAACTTGAGTAGAAGAGCTTGTTTTGAATTTCAGAGGTTCTCAAACCCAAACCCCCCCCCCCCCCCGCCCCCGCCCCCGCCCCCGCCCCCGCCCCCAAATGGATTTGGGGGTACAAACTTTATGTCATCCAATTAGATCAGCTTCCTGTCATTATTAGAATTACCATTCCAAAAATTCAAATAAATGGAATCCAATTTTTGCAAGTGCTTTTTGGAAAGGTAAAGCAAGACATAAGGTAAGAAGGGATAGAAGAAAGAGCCGACTGTATTAACACTGAACGTCCTGCAAAAGTTAGAAGGTTGGCCTTCCAAGAAGAGAGTTTCTTACCTACTCTGTTAGCAATGTGTTGGAATCTATTGCATCTGGATCTGACCTGGAATAAGTTGGTGTCAAGGTAGGTAGAGTTAGAATCCATTCCCTTAATCCCAATCAGATTACAAATAGAGGTTCTACAAGTGCTACTAACATTAGAGCTAAATGCTAGTCCACTTTTATACCAATTGAAAATATCTTAACATAAATAATATGTTCAAAACTCTTGAAAGGAAAATTAGAATCTAATAACCATCAATCTAGATGATAGCTAGCCCATCATGAAATTACAATCCATTGGTATAACACGTGTGTGACTTCATGTGCTTGAGAACCTACATCAATCCCATTAATCAAATTTCAGCTGAAAATTTGTTAAAAAATTGAATTAAAAAAGTCATGAAACTGCAAAATTCCCATTATAATACACTTTTTGATACACTTCAGGTACTTGTTTGGTATGAAATTCACCCAATGAGGTGGGATCATGGGTTTTGCCACTGTAGCAGGGAATGTGATTTGGTTGACAAGCTAAATGCCAGTCATGGATTAAAAAATCGAATTCGAATTTTCAAAATGGAGAATGTTTTCATACACCGTGGGGTGGGCGCACGAAAAAGTACATACATCTAGAATCATAAATGTTCTGCCCCCTATAGTATAAAATCAATATAATAAGACATCATCAGAACCCAAAAATGCCTCCTTCCAAAATTGGCTGTTTCGACTGAGGGCAATTTCAATTTACGGAGATTTTATGTGTTCTTATGTGAAGTTACAATGAGTCTAACCGATCCTAAGCTGATTTTAGGACAATTTGAATCAATCGGGTATACAATTTCAGTTTTTAAACCTTGGACACGCTCACTAGTGAAACTAAACAAACTTATTGCGACTCCAAATTCAAATTGGTTGAATTGGTCATTTGAGTCCGAATGGACTGAACTCCATCCCAATTTGAATCAGCCAATTCATACTAGATTCCTTGGGTTCTGGCTAAATCTGACCGAATCGAAATCAAAATCAGAACCGACTGAGGCGATACCATTACCGATTCCCTTAATTGGACCCTATATGACTCAATGTGAAATCTGAATCCGCGTGCCAAGCAAAGAGATTTAACTTCAGTCTCTAACCTCCATTCCCCTTCTAAAACCCATCGCAAATATACAAATTCTATGATTATCAATTTAAGTTAATGAATATGTAGAAATTAAAACCTAAAATTATGTAGAAAACAAATGGAAATAGCAAACAACCAATCACACAATGCAATTCAAAATTTACATAGTTCAACAAGATTGTCAACATCCATTGTGAGATGAATTGCTTCACTGAAAATGGAGATTAGGGTTATAACCACTTGTCCTCACGTCTCCCCTTGTTAAACAGATTACACTCACTACAAATTCATAGCAAAACATATATAGATTCAATTTAATGAAATACCCATATTACCCTAAATGAGATTGACAACATGGATCCTTGGCTCTCCAATAAGCTCTATCCAAAGTCATACTTAGTACGAGACGCAAAATATGCATGTCATTTCTCACTACTTCTCTTATTGTCATTTTAGGCTTGCTTCTGACCCTTTTAACTTCATCCAGGAGGCTATCAGGAAGAAAGCAGGCATTGGTGCTTTAGTTACTTCAAAGAGATTGGAGCAAAGACCAGTTCTGGGTTGTGATGAGAACCTCAAATAGACTTCCTGGTCCAAAGAGGTTCTTTGGTACTACATCTGTTACTTCAAAAGTGTGATTAAATTCGGATACTTTAGTTTATTGATGAAACTGAATTAATAGGTGTTCAATTTGCGGAAAAAACATAAAGTCCCAATCAATGGAAGAAAGCAGGCATTAGTGCTTTGAGATATGATTAAAGGACCTCGCAAATGCGGAAGCCTCGTGCACCAGGTACGCCTTTATCTTTAGAAGGTGGTGGAGATTTAGTTGAAGCCCTATACTAAAACTTACAATGGGCTTATTCAAACTTGGGTGGATTACAGAATGCATGATTAGATGAATAAATGTGTGAAGAGAATGGAACTGGAAGGGTGTATTCCTGATGGATTTGCAATCTTCAGCTTTAGTGCAAACCTAGGCATTCTTGAGATGGAGAAGGCTTATCAGGAGGTTTTGAACAGCAAGACTCCTCTAAATGAGTGTTTCATCAGGAAACTGGCTAGAATTTGTATTGAAAATCACATGTCCTCATGATTAGAGGACCTGGGACTTTGACATTGCGTCAAGAAAGGGAAGACTGATCTTGTTGGTGCTTGTGGCTTCTTTCTAATGCTCGTCTTTTGAGCAGTAAAGAAATGATCATGAGCTCTATTTCCATGAAATGGATATAGCTAAGTATCCTGGAATGTAACTGTTGCTAATATTATAGCACTATTTTATCTGAATAAAGATTTAAAACTGATCGATGCATTATTCTCAGATATTCAAACTAAATCTGGCAAACCTGATATAGTAACTGTTGGAGTCTTCTTTGATGCTGATGATGTTGGCTTTGATGGGATGAGAGCTTTAGACATACAAAGAAGTTTCCATTACTAGAAGAATCTGTATCCAATGGACACTGATCCTCTGGACCTCACAGCTTTTGGCAAGGGGCATTTTCTTTGATGTTTATGAAGAAATGTACTCATCTCTTGGATCTGAAGCAAGAGAAAAGAGAGGCTGGACTTATCATTATCTGATTGAAAATGTGTTGAAACACAATATAACAGTCTTTATGGGAGATAAAACAGATTGAGGTAATATACATTTATCTTTTATGAAATAAAGGCACCTAAAAATTTTGTTACGACAGCCATGAAGAGTCCCATGCCAGCATGGACTGGAGTTCAAAGGGTACGGTTCCATATAGACTAGAACTGAATCTTATATTGGCTTGGAAGACAATATGGTGGAGTAGTGGACACATTGTCCATTCTTGAGCTGAGGTAGAAGGAATGCAACCTGGCTGCATTGCCACTGTGCCAGTGCCTGGGCCAGTGGGAGTGTGTACAGGCATCCAACCATAGAGGGCAGGGGCATCTTTTCAAGGCGTCTTGTGTCTGGAGAGAGGGCTCAACCAGCAGCATTCTTTTCCCTGAAAGTACCTCAGCTCAAGAATGGACTGTGTCCACTACTCCACCAACCGGGCACAACTGGGTAGCATTCTTTTCCCAAGCATGCTGGGTATTTTTCACGACTAGCTGTGTCAACCAAATGGTGGGCTGGGATGCAAGGGGCAGGAGGGTCATTTCCGAAGGGAAGGGAGAGAGTGACACAGGCTGGGCACCCCAGTAGTGTGCCCAGCCTTTTGGGTTTAGAACCTCATGAAACGAGTATTGAAAGTGATCTTGCCATTATCTTTCTGCTGACTCCCGAGAAAACATTTCTATTTCTTCCAACAATCTATTCTTCTCACTGTAGACTCCTTCAGAAGGGATACTCCGAGAGGAATCAGATGACATGACACGGATGAGCAGCTCACATATCTTGCCAATATCATCTGGGATGGAAACCACTAACTCAGGATGCTCCTCTGTGTTGCTTTCTTGAGAACTGTCTACATATACATGTTTTCGGCAGTCCTGCAATGTAAAAACAAAAATGAATTTGGTTCCATTACATTCTAGGTTATAACTGCAAGGAAAAAATAAAATCAAGAGAATATTATTGACATGGCAAAAGGGGTAAGGTAAAGACTATAATGTACTGCTGCTGCCTTCAAAAGCTAGGCAATTAAAAAGAAAGAATATTTGGCGGCAAAATTTGGAGCACCTTCAAAACCTCATCGCAGCCTACAGAAAACGAAGTAGAGAATGATATGTGCAGAAAATCCTCACCTGGAAGACACGATTTAGACCTGCAATCTCCTCTTCACCCAAGTAGCCAGAGCGCAGGAGCTCTCGAAACAAGTGTGCCATCTCTGCTGTCACATTACTGGCTGAAAGTTTTTCAATTATACCAGAAATACAGGGACCATCATATACAGATCTCATCCATGTTGGCACTTGTCCTAATCTTAACAATGCAATGGCTATTCTGGCTGCAGGCCTGTGATGATTTGAGAATGATCTTGATGCCAAACCTGGGGCTGCCAAAGACAATGCCAACTCCTCCATGACCAATCTACACCACTTATCATCTCTGATGGCTCTCGTCTCCTGCACCCCAAGCCTCTCCCATCCCATTATCATAGATAGAGAGACAGCACAGTTCATGGCAATTCTAGTATCTGCATAGAATATCAGGCCTTCCAGAACAGCCATCACAGATTTCAAGTACCCAGTAGAGCATTTTAGTTCATCATATTTGGTATGTCTCTCCTCTGAGATTCTGGTAAGCAACTCCAGCAAACAACGTGAAGCAACATGTTTCACTGAAGAAGACCCAAAATGTACCAGTCTGCACAAGTAATGGACTCTAATGCATATGTATGGATGTTGCTCAGTCCCATCGGATGCCTCGAGGAAATTCTTCCATTCGACAGCTCCTGATAGAACAGAATGCAAACTGAAGGGAACCAAATGTAAGTTTCTGAAGTAACAAGAAATGACCTTTTTGTGCCAAAAATGAAGCACTGACCTTCTCAAAGAGAAAAAGTATAGTAAAAGCACAAATATTAGGGTTTGTCCTGTGCTTGTTTCTGCTTCATGATCAATTAAAGCTGGGCCCTTCGAGCAAGCAGCACTGATAATGTTGTTAATTGTGGTGGCCAAGGAAGTATTCAGAAGTATGGCTTTTGAAGCTTCTGGGAGCGCATGGTTGGTGGAGTGATGCAGGATCAAAGCAAGAATGCCAATCACTAGGAGCCTGCCATGGTTGCATGTGTCTGCACTCATAGTAGCAATAAAAAATTCCAGCATCTACAGCAGAATAGGAAATCTGATTAGTATCTTAAAATTGCTACCACAAAATGGAACTAACATGAATCTAAGTTACCTTCGCAGCCACAGGAAGCCAAGATTCATCATCGAAGAGTGTTTCAGACTGCACTGACCGTAGGATGTTGAAAATTACAAGTGCACTGGTCACAAAATTTTGAGGTGAAGCAAAATAGCTTGAATAATAATACAAGCTGTGGATTGCATGGCCAATGCCAAGCAAGCATAACCTGTCTGAAGAAGCTGGACATATGTTGAGGATTTCAATGATGCAATTCATGACCAAAGTAATATCATTCTCCCTGTCTTCTTCATCTTGTAACTGCTTCAGTAGACATACCAGAAGTGCTGCTCCAAGGTTATCATCCGCTGCTACCAGTTCTGCGATCACTTTGACATCTATCAACCAGGTGTTAGTCCCATGGCCAATGATCTGATTCCCATTCATGCTATTGGATCTGCAAAAGTTCAATACATGATTGGACATGGGTCCAGAGATCTTCTCTTGTTGAAACAACCATTTCAGTGCTGTTGGATGGATTCTCAAAGAGAGTAGGTCCCAGTCCTTTTCAATTATTAGATGGAAGAGCAGCTTCTCAGCCTCTGGACTATAGGGGATTTGGTAGCTTATCTTGGCAATACCTCTAAATAAGCCATAAAGATTCACTAATTGGGTCAATGTCACTGAATCAGTGGTTCTGCATAGAAGATTACTGCTGTTGACAAGAATATATTGCTCTAAAGAAGCTAAAACCTGCTTCTCATCTGCAAGTCTGGGGAGAAGGTATACAGGCTTTAATAAAGAAGTGCAGTAAGTACAAAATGGATGGATCAAGTGGAAACAGATGAGGGTTCTCGAGTTCCATTACCTGTCATCGTATAAGGAGCTTGTATTTAGTATTAGCAGAACTGCAGATTGGCAAGAGATCAGGTCCAAGTCCAGGGAGCTCTTCTGCCCTAGCAGAAACAGCAAATCAAGAGGATCTGATGGCATATGTGAAGCAGCATCTCTGATGAACTGACCAGAATCATTTCCCAGAATTCCATCTACAACTGAACTTAGCATCAGGTATACTCTTGATTTCATCTTATCCGTTGGGAATAAGCCTAAGCATCCAAAGGACAAGCTGAACCAAGAGGAAGAAGCCAGAATCTCTGCAAAGTTCCTGGCTTGGAAATCTGATCCCTGAAGCAGTATTGAGTGAAAAGTTTCCAGTACCCCCAGGATGATATCCTCCTCCTCTATTTCATCAATAACCCCACGAAACCAAGGTAATAAATGGGTTTTACACACTTCAATAACACAGTTACCCAATTCCATATTGAAGGAGTTCTCTTCGTGACTATATGCATGTGCTTCTTTCAGGAGGTAAAGGGAGGACAGAAGAAGTTCGTCAGGGTGTTTTGGGGGGATACAGAGACAAGATAAAACAGCATTTCTTGATGATTCTTGAACCGATGTTGCCAGAGTTGGAATACCATGAGAGGATGGTGAATTCAATAGAGCTACGAAGATTGAACAAGCTATGCTGAAGGTCTCCGGAAGCATGCCCATCTCCCCAATGGTATATTTTTCAAACATCCCTGTCAAGACCAAAACCAACTCTTCCAGTTGGGACCTTGATACTACTCCGGGCAGTCAGAGATGCAGCTCCAGACAAGTTTAAATGCATGAGATTGAACAGGATGAAAGGGTACTTCCGCTACATAACGCAGAACAGGAACAAGAGTTGGGAACCCAACGGCAAGCCTTTGTCTGAAGGCTTGCTTAGCCATAGATAGAAGATCCAAAACTCGTAGGCAGGAATTAATCATAGGATCATTCTCTCCTGCCCATTTATGTTGACTCGTATTCAGGAGCTAATAATTGAAAGAACTTAGAACATTACCAAAACAGAATGTTTTGTAAACATTACCAAAAATGATTATTAACTAACTGAGCAACATACTGAATGTAGCTTTCTATTTTGCTTTTGTTCTAATTTTACTACACACCACATTCACTAACAAAATGGGGCCTCAGTGTTTCATCTACATCATTGAGTAAATCTAAGATACATAATGGTAGCGTGCATGTATGGAGCCAGGAAGAGATTTTTGCCAAACTTGATCCAATTTAATAGTCATAACCATCATTCTAGTTCATCCTTTCAGATGACTAGAGGATGTGGTCCACAGTCCAGAAAGAATTCTTGGATTTGATGGTTCTGATAATCTAATTGGATCACATGCCCAAGGCTTGACCATCAAAAGTGGGGCTTCCTACCTCTTCTACACTCCATCTGAAGGTGGACATTGTAACATTGTGTAGTATATCAGATTTCCTCACACTGAGGTGATCTTACCTGACAATCTGAGTATTTCAAATACATAATCGGCAATGCTTTCTTCAACCAGGTCTTGAATTTGTTTGGTGGGGTTGCCTACCCATGACATGCAGTAAAAGATCAGGTCCAATGTGCCAATCTGGACTTGAGCATCAGAAGAAAGCAGAGGACCTTTGACAGCCTCAGCAAACAAGATAATCAAGGGAGTTGTATCAAGTTCTGCCCCGTGCATGTCTGCTTCTCTAGAACTCTTTCCAATTGGGTCATCCGCAAACAAGTTCTCAAAGTATCCTCTTTGAGCTAAAACTGTCAGAAGTGCTGTAGAGAGGAACATGTACATGTCAGTGTAGCTATTTTCATGATCAAGTAAGGATTAATGATATAACTTGGATTCAGTACAAAATTTCCAGTGGATAATCAGAACCTTTTGCCTATTAATTTAATTGGTTCATGAAAACCCATAAATGAACTGAATGATTGAGAGATCATTTGCCGATTGTGATTCTGGTCAAACTATTATAAAATTTCTTGCACTAAGCTTAAACCAAATGCTTATCTATTTTATTGTCTTTCTGAAGATGGCATTTGTTTTAGTGGTGACACATCTACTTTGTGGTGTTTCTTAGGGACGTATGGCAACCATGGGTCAGAAAGCCTTGGCTGATTTTCATTTGTACACTCTACCAATCTCAGTCAATTGAGTTAAGAGTTTCAGACCCTACTTCCTGCTCCAACACAAATCAGTGGAACTGGAATGTATCCTACAGATAGCTAGGATTATGTGGAAGTACCTGAAAGTTCACATACCTATACAATTCAAGCGAACTTCATCAGATTGGGTCTGCATGAGAGCCTCCAGGGATAGATACAAGAGCTTCGGACAAAAGGCTAATAAATCATCATCGCCACTGTCACCATCTCCGCAACCATCTTGGAGAATGGATAGTTTATACAAAACATAGAGTATTTCACCACGAATCTCTTCACTGAATTCGTGAGAATTAAAAGCAAATGAATGACAGATGAGGAGAAAGAAGATGGTCTAAGATATTTAAAGTTGCCCTTTAAGTTTGCTCATCACCTTGGCAACTGAAGACCTGCAACAAGGTTGGCAATGAAAGCTCTTCTGTTTCTGATTTGACTGGAGGGATTATCAGCCCGTCGATTCAAGAGCACCCCTAAGCAGTGTAGCTGCATTAGGAGAAAGAGCCTGTTAAGAAGCATTGATCATAATTTTTCTGTAGCTTTCTTGTACTGAATTTCAGCACTCCGGGTTTTTCTCCCAGTATGAGATGACTTCCTGCAGTCTAAAAGGATGGATTCGAAATCCCAATTTGAAGCAGCTCCTAGAAGACGAATTTAACAAGAATCGACAAACGGAAGAATAAATAACGTTACCGGATAAACCTGACGACGGCTCCACACCAATGCAGCAGAGGAGAGACGATCTGCAATCTGCGCCACGAAATCGTGAGAAATGGAAGGATCATCTGAGTCGCAGAGATTGGAAACGAGATCGATCGTCTGTCGAGCGATGGCCTCGTCATCGAAGGAGGAGAGCCCTTGAACGAGGGGACAGATGAGGAGATGAGCATGAAAAGTTCGAAGATTACGGAGGAATGCCGGCTGTGAGATAGCTTGGGAAAGCTGGGAGAGTGCGTAGATTACGTGTACGGATGGAGAGGAAGGGTTGGAAATGAGATTGCAGAAGCAGACAAGGCAGATGCTTCCACCTTCCGACGTCTCCAAGCTCAGAGAAGATCGGTGTCCTTGGGCGCATGAAGAGGAGGACGAGCTTGCACTTGGACCTTCGGAATACGAGTTTTTATATGGAGGATTCTGCAGATACTCCTCTTCTGCGAAGAACATTTTCTCTCGCAAACTCTCTCGTGGCCAGAAGTTTCAGCTCTCAAACACAGAGAAATGGTTAAAAGGACAATGGATAGTATGGGGAATCCGTAGTTCCCGGCACACGTGTTTTAGACTTCACCTATTGAAAAACTGATATGAATCGGATGTGATCGGATTGGAATATTTTTCGGATGTGACTTATGTAATTCGGATCTTTCTTTTCTCAATGGATATGATTAGTTCTCGATCTATGTTTCTAAGTTGTTTTAACTCTTTTTCTCGATCTCTAAAATCTGTCGAATCTTCAGGAACTTCAAAATCAGTAATTACTTTATTTTTTTCATTATTAGTTAGATACCTATTTGAATTGGGAAATATTTTCGAAATTATCCAAATTTGGATCTGAATACCCTTCAATTAGATTCGAACACCTGTGAATGGATATGAATATGAATTGAATTCAGTTTTCGATTATCCATTTACATTTGTGTAGTCAATTGAGACAAAATATTTTAAGAGACTAAGAATTAAGATTTTGTAATAGTATATAAAGATTCAATATGGTTAGAGCATTTGATACTCATCTTTGAAATTCTCTATGGTCTTGGTTTAGAAAAGACTCTTGATGGTCCAACCAATGGTACCACAAGGTATGGTTATGTGGCAATTTCAATCAATAGGTATAAAAATGTATGGGCTAGATTGATCATATTTCAAATTTTAAAATTTAATCGGATCAAATACACACAGTGAACAGAAAGCCTTAACCTCTAGCCATCCATGAGATTTGAACTTGTCTAACACACCACATAGCAGATATTTCGCATCTATTAGAAAATATCCACCCAAAAAACTTTTTTGATGAGAAATAAAAATTATAGTTAAGCAAATAATAATAGTAATAATAATAAGAGCGAGTGGTAGCAGCACGTACGTATTGCAATCTTATTTTCACTTTCTTTTAATATAAACCGTCCATTTAATAAGAATTAATCTAAACAATCAATTAATTTTCTATCTTGTAACAAGTTCCCAATTTTTTGGGTGGAGAGATCATGATCATTCTTATCTTTAACCTACTGTGATGGTCAAAACATGAGTGAGTGGCAGCCTCACTTGGTACGTAGCCGTTCCAACTTTTTCCCTTCCAAATAATCAAAGAGTAGAATAATGACAGCTGATTTCTCTCTCTCCAGCCTTTTTTTTCTCTCTCCATCAATTGCTTTCTTTCTACATGATCCGTCTTCCTCTCACTAATTTTTTTAACTTCTCAGGTTCAAAATACACAATGCAAGTTCACACAAATTGGGTCCAAGCAATCCATGGAAACAGAAGATAAAACATAGAAATCATGTATTCACCTTCACTTGTTATGAACTTACTGCTGCAAAATCAAGCAAAGCAAGAAAGCCAGAATTTCAATTTTTTTATTTTTCTAAATACTACAGGAAACACCTTAGGGGTTTCGATAATAAGAAAATCAGAAAAGAAAGAAGTTCAAAAACTTTGCAACGGCACCAACCGTACGGTGGAAGCCCACAGGGGCATAGACTAATAAAAGTGTCGGAAAGTGCTTTCTTGGCTCTGTTCCTAAAAGATTTTGTCTTATCTTTCTGCTCCCCATTGATACCTTCCTTTGCAATAACATGATTCCTTTGTTAGGATCAAGGATTTAGGGGACGGTATCGTATCCCACCATGAGCTCCTTCTGTCTCTAACCCCGACCGTATACCATGAGTAGTTCCTTCCGCCCTCCTCTGCCTCTGAAGTTTGTATCATAAGCAGTTGAATTTTTGAAGAGAAGTTATCCTGAGCAGTTGAATAGCCATGCTAGCATTTACACAAATGTAACTGTGCTTAAACTTGGTTGTTATTGTTCTGACCTCTTCAGTTTTCTTTCAATTCATGTTTAGAAAATCTGTAAGCAATGATTCACAAAATTCTAGGAATGCATTGCCAAATCCAGAGACATTAGAGAGAGATTCAAGTCCTCTGCTATTCAAATTCAATGAGGTATCTATCCTTTGAAAATAATGGTTTCAGTCCCCCACCCATGACTCAAAAAATTTGATACAAGCCATCCAACATACATATGCATAACATTTTTGAAAGTGAACAGAAATTACAAGTTAAAGCTAAAATTTTGCATTTTTCCTGATTCCCTAATCAACATCTCAGGTGTATGTGCTGCAAAATTAGTCAACTAGCCCGATGCGAACAGGCAACTAGCGATAGTGAGTGGTTTTGGTTTTGGTTTTGGTTTTGAATTTTTGGTATTATTTCATGCCTCCTAAGCTGAACTACCTATGCTGTCATTAAGAACTTTTTAAGAACAGAGGAAAAAAAAAACCCTCAATTATGGCTTAGAATACTCACGCTTATGCAGAATGTATGTGAAGTCTTGCTCCTTAGCTTTACATAACTTCCATTCTCTAGGTCTAGGTCTAGAAAGTGAGGCAAGCTTGGATCCCATGAACTCATCTCAATTCGAGCTGAGTACTCTTGACTTCAACTATAGATTTTACAATCTGATCTTCTCTTTATTGTTATCGAATAGCCTTCTATTTCTTTCCCTTCGAGATCTGCTAATTGGGCAAAATAACACTCATGAACAACCTTCCCATTCCCCCCTAACATATTTCCTATATCGAATAGCCTTCTATTTATTTCCCACAAATGTTTGAATGCAACCATAGAATAGAGTGCAAGTTAGATGGAATAGGCTTAGGACTCAGTCAAGAAGGATGTTTACACGTGGCAGCTGAGTGGTGCCCAACAGGGGTTTATGTTTCACATACGATCCTTTCAACCCAATAACCTTCTACCCAAGGCAAAGTCTTATATTGACCTTATTTATTTGGAAAAGAAACAACAACATTAAAGAAAAATTGAGGGCTGTTATTCATAGGTGAAGAAGTGCAAAAGACTTTGCTGGTGTGAGTGACAGAGACAAGGGCTCAATGAAAGTGCTAGTCCAATGGTTCCCCTTATTATGGGTGGCATGATTATCCATATCACTGATCTTATTGCATTGACTGGAATGCTTGCTTACACATAAAACTGATCTAAAGGCAAGATAGACCCTTTTGAACTGCTTATTTCTTCAGTCATTTTAGCCATGCATCCTTTCAATGCCTATATATCTTCTCCCAATGATTGAAATTTAGCTTTATTGATTCCCGGGTTCTTCTGTGGTATGAAGAACTGAACAAACATATCTTTCATGTATTTATATTTCATCTCTTGCTTATATTTATTTCCTGAGCAGAACATTCCCAATCTCAATGGTGAGAAAACTGCATAGACCAAGCTCCTAATCCTTGCCAAGGTCAGATGGGATAACCAACTTACTGCTGCAAGTAGAACCCCTTCTCTTTTGCTGTTATAGTTGTTGCCTCTGTTGCTTGAAAATATGATCTCTCTCCCTCTTTAGAAACCAATTGATTTTTAGATGTGATAGATTTTGATGTCAAATCTTTCACACTGACCTTATGTGCACTCTCCAACGCCTGACCTCCTTTGATCAGTACACCTTGAGAAGCACCAACTCCAGTGCCAACCATAACTGCTATATCAATGCTGCTATTATGTACATGGTACAATTGGGCAAATAAATTAAGGGTTGCGATGGGACAAAACCATTAGTCTCTGTTGGCTCTGTTTGGTAAAGGTAAGGAGATTATATCCTTCGCATTTCACTATAGAAAATTGCATGTATTAGGTTACTATTCTAGGTTCAACCACTGTAATTAGATGAAATGAGAATAAGGTCACTAATTGTGATAGGAAAAACAATTGTGTTTCGAAATGGAGACCACTATGCCTTTTTAAAAGTAATTGATGCATCATATTTTGTTTATCTTGTTTCACAACATATTCCTTAATTGGGTTTGCTTGCTAATTGGTAATGGATTCTCCTCTGGTTCTCCTTTTAATGATTGCCCCTCTTTGTCTAACTGATTGATATGCCAAGCTTCTAGCTTTAGGCTTGTAGGTTGAAATCATAAGATTTAAATATTTTTTGCAGTGAAACCATGATGGACCTCTTATAGATAGATCAAACCTACATGTCCTTTGTTTTGAAGATTTTTAAGACAACTTGAAGCTTTACATTGTTGTTTGTTGTTCTTGTACATTGGGAGGATATATTCAATTCCAGCATTGTCATCCTAATGTTGAACTTGGTGGAATTCTGATGTTAATTTGAGTCATGGCAAGGCAATGAGTTCCTCTGTTCTCTAAAAAATTGCATGTATTTGTTCTATGTATTAATTTAAGTCAGAAGAGCTTCTTACGTATTTATTAAAACTAATGGTAGTCTTTGAGTGCAATTTTAGAGAAGATAAATTTAAAGGAACTGACTCAATTCCCTCTTATACTTTAACTTATATTTTGTGAATGATGTGAAGACATGTGACTAATAGTTTTACTTGGTATATCAAGCTCAATGGTAAAAGAATGTTGTAGTTACACACAAGTAGGGGTTATATAGGGTCCATAAAAACACACAATGGGAACAGTAGCAAAATAGACTTGGTTATAAATGGACAAAAACTTGCATGCTACTGTTCTATATGGAATTCTTTCTTTCTAACTGTAAATAAGATCCCTTTGTTGCTACTATTTTTTGATTTTTTTTCAATTGTAGTTAGATCATTGGCTGTCTACACAAGCTTGCTTTAGTTCTTTGTTAAATCCTAGTCTTTTTCTTCACATCTCTTGCTCTCTTTCTAGATGTGTCTGTCTCTCTTCATATCTTCCGCTTTGTACCACTGGTTTAGTGTTTAACAGCTCAGCAGAATAGGGCTCTACCAATTTCCTGATTGAAGAAGTGGTTTTTATTTCCTTCTACAAGTAAGCATTACCACCTTTCAAAATTTTTATATTATCTTTCGTTCCTGAGTTGATTATTTGTTAAAAGTGAGTTTTTATTTTCCTGTTTAACCTCTGTTTTGAATTGAAACTTCATGATAGAACTGAAAGTGAAGATGTATGATATAGGTAGAAACTGTGAGTAGCTTGATAAAAAAAAAAAAAGTAGTGGGTTGGTGCGAGGGATGGTTATAGTTGTTGTTGTTTTTAGCGAAGATTAGCATTGTTCAATTACTATGAATCAAATTTCTTTGATAGCCAAACAAGTAGTTAAATTATTAAGCTCATGAATTTACAAAATTAATTATTGCTATTTTTTTCACTATTAAATGATTTAGTCATCTTTATCACAGGTTTCCGCAGTATAACTCATTTTTTGGGGAAATGAAAAGGAATTGGTTAGAGGAGCAGTCGTTAGTGGGTCATGTTCCTTTATCGAGTGGTACTACTCGTGTTTCATATGCATATGAAGTATTTGATTTGGAAAACAATAGAATGGACCATAATACAATTGGGCAGAGTGATGAATTGATTGATGGGAGGGAGAATCATAGCACATCCAACGAAGAAGAAAATGATGTGCATGATGATAATTCTAGTCCCGAAGAGGAAGAAAATAATTATGTTCAAAGTGATGAAAATGGTGGTGGTAGCACATCTTCTGGGTCTACTGATGAGGAGGTTACCAATGATCAAGCCGTTAATTTGGGCTTGAAAGGGGATGATCAGATCCCACAATTAAGAACTTCCATTAATGAATTGGAACCATTTGTTGGCATGGAATTTAAGACTGAGGATGATGCATATAACCACTATAACAGCTATGCAAGGCATATGAGTTTTTCAGTACGAAAATTTAGGGTGGAGCGCTCAAGAGTTGATAATCATGTCCTTGTTAAGTCATTTGTTTGTGCAAACCAAGGTGAAAAATGGTGTAACGATAAGCGGCGGAGGAGATTGAATTATACACCTCGTGCAACAAAGAAAAACAAATGTGAAGCCATAATGAGGATCAAGTCCAGGAATGGAAAATGGATGGTGGATGTTTGTGAAACAGAGTACAATCATCCAACAGTGAATCTGAATGATACATTTAGATTCGGTCACACCAAAAAGTTACTAGAAGTACAATGCAACTAATGGAACACCTGCAGAGGTGTGGGGTCAAAAAGTCCCTAATAATGATAATTCTAAAAGAGTTGGCCGGTGGAGAGCAACATGTTGGTATAACTGAGGACCGTTGTAGGAATATGTTTAGGGCCAAGGGTAGAAAGTCTATAAGGATTGACTATCAACAAGCCATCAATTATTTAAATAGAAATCACACTACAGATGCAGGGTTCTTTTATGCAATCCGTGTCAACGAGGAGCAACAGTTGACAGGGATATTTTGGATAGATAGTCGTGCACGAGAACAATATAAGAAGTTTAGTGATGTAATTGTGTTTGACACAACTTATAATAAAAATAAGTATAAGTTTCCACTCGCTCCATTTACTGATGTTAACCATCACATGCAATGTATATTATTCGGTTGTGGCTTAATAGCCGATGAAACGAAGGATTCATTCATATGGTTTTTTCAGACGTGGCTTCAAGCAATGCACAACATTCATCCAAAGGCAATATTCACTGACGAAGATCCCAGGATAATAAGAGCTATCCGGCATATATTTCCATCTACTGTCCATCGGCTATGTGGATGGCATTTGGAGAAGCACAGGATCATTCACATGAGGCCTTTATTTAAGAAATATGCAGATTTGAAAGCAGTAAATAAAAATTGCATTAATGATTCAAAATCACCATCTGAATTTGAGGTGAGATGGCGTAGTATGATTCAGAAGTATAATTTAAAGGAGCATAAGTGGTTGAGGAGGCAGTACAAAATACGCATGCATTAGGTGTCATGTTATTATGTTGATTCTTTTTTTGTTGGTATGAGCACGACACAAAGAGTGGAGTCAATGAACAATTACTTTAAAGGTTTCTTCACACCTTCCACCCCAATTAATAAAGTTGTGACACAATATGAAGAGGCTATTAAGAAAATATGGGAAAAAGAAGCTAAGGTAGACTTCGATTGCATCACCTCAACTCCTTCTTGTCGTACATCCCATAAAATTGAGAAGCAAGCCGCAAATGTTTATATGATAAAGGTGTTCACCACGGAGGAGTGATATGTATGTTTTGGTCTTGAGCTAAGCAGTGTGATTGGAAGATCTCAGTTAAGAGGTACGTGGTGTTTTCGATGGATGGGGATCAAGAGAATAATGTGTACTATGTGCTAGACAACCAAGAGGCCGAAATTACCACTTGTGATTGCAAGATGTTTGAGCAGAAAGGCTTACTCTGCAGGCATATACTTAAAGTGTATGTGAAAACTGATAGATCCCAGATTCCACAACAATATGTTTTGCCTAGATGGCCCAAATCTGCCCTATATAATAGTAGTGGGAGTGGACGTGTTGAGGGCTCATCTGAAGAACAACCCCTACCTATGTGGAAACTTCATGACATTGTTAACCGGATAGCCACTAAAGGATCTCTTTCCCAATAAAGGTTTGATGTTGCACTAAAAGTTTTGAGTGAAGGTTTAGAAGAGGTGTTGAAATTGGAACCAGTTGTTGGGTCTTTTACTTTCAATTTGGGATCACATTGCGGCATTGACATACCTTTGAATCAGGACTGTCCTTCTGCCATAGATCCGAGATAGTGCTCTACAACGAGAGGGAGACTTAAAAATTCTCATCTGAGGTCAGTCACGGAGAATATCTCTAACAGAAGGGCTTACCATAGCTCGAGTTGCAATGGTATATGGCATAACGTGACAAGTTGTAGTAGGGTGAGAGTCTTTATCTTTCTTCTTCACATGTTATTGTTAAATAATTATAGTAGTTTTTCAATTTCTTATTTATCACTAACATTGAAAAAAAAAATCCTCCTCTAAATCTGTTAGGTTAATGCAAATACCGCGGATGCAAATACCCAGTTGCCAATCAACCAATGCAAATAGATTTGAACAGTAATACTTTATTTTTACCCTCCTTTTTTTATTTTAATTATATTAATATGCCATATCTTAGTATCATAACAAGTCGTTGATTCTTTTGTGGGTCCTCCCAATATTGAATGGTACCACTCGAGTCAATTTGCATAGACCATTTACTAAGGTAATGCTCATAATGTTGTTTTCTTGTTCTTTTATCTCAATAGTGGCTGACTCTAAATATGTCCCATTTATATTGTTCTGATTTGCTTAAAAGATTGCAGATACAACAAATTCTTGTTGCAGTTCGAGTGGTGGTGGTGGTACTCTGTAGCCAATGGCATCCTTTCCCCTCCTTCTCTCATTTTAGATTCCATTTTTATTTTATCTTTACATTTTCTCTGCAAGTTGAGAACATGAATAATGGCTTTTTAACATTTGTTTTTCTGTTAAATGTGTTTGACAGGGTGTCATCATATTTTTCTCAAAATTCACTTGTATGTTTAAAATTTAATTGATAATCTGCATCAATATGTTAAAAACATTAACCAAATTGGTATAGGTTGATGAGTATGAACTGATGTTCCTAAAAACATGGGTATGAACTTTGTCTTGAGAAGGCATCAGAGGATGTTATAAGAAAAGCCAAGGAAGCTTTCGTATGTGTTCTTGACCATGAAGTTGGGTTTTGGGGCATGAGTTGTGATGAATTATGATGGGTAGCTAGTTTTTTATATTAATTGTCTTTTGGATGTTCTCTGAGACATCAAAAGTATGATTTATGGATGGCAATCTTATTATTCCAGGAGGTCAATGGTTAACAGGAATATGTTAGATAGAAAAATAGTTTGTGTATGGAGTTCTTTTAATTTTTTTTTTTTTCCCAAATGAAAGTTTTTGTATGGAGTTGTATTAAACTGAAAACAATCAAAGAAAGAAAGATATTTAGTGTTTGTAGTCAGTAACAGATTTTCTGGGGTAAGAACTTGGATGCTTGTGATCAACCAGCTATGCTGACTTGACCTAATTGGTGTATTTGTTGGGACTTGGGAGTGGTGCTTTGAGTTTATAAAGATAAATTTTCCTGTGTACCCAACCAACTTGGGCAATTGGTTGGATTAGAAACTGGAATTTCTACAACTGCAACCACTATAGTTTTTAAGGCGCTGCTAAGGCGTCGCCTTACTAGCGCCTTGGCGCTGATGCGGTCTAAAGATGGTAAGGCAGTGCTTTGCCTTGCATGAAGTGGCACCTTATGGGGTTTTTTTTTTTCTAACACATTTTAAAATTACTTGATGAAGATTCCAAATATAGATTTTTTATTGGTAGGTATATGGTTTTGTTAACACTTGAGATGCATGGGATCAGCTTTACTCCACAAAAAATAACCAAAACAAACAAAACAAAAACACGATTCACAAATAGGGTTTGGATTTTGTCAAGGGTTTTAAGAAAGGGCTTTGAGAAAGAATCAAGGAACAAGGAAGAACCACTAATCTAGGTGACCATTTTGCTCCGATAGCGGTGAGCTTCATTCTTCTTTGACAGGAGTAGAAATATAATGGATGACCTTAGGGCTTAGGCACTCATTTTGGCATCATAGTGGTAAGTATAATAAATACTTGTATTTTTTATGTCTTCTTTTCTTTATATTTATAATTTTGTTTCATAATTATGTATTTATATTTTAATATGTTATGATGATTGATGATTGATTGATGAATGATGAAGATGAACTTAGTTTATTCACTTTATTGATTTGTTTTCTTGATGAATATCTTACAATGGGATGAATATGAACCTTTAATATTTATTTAACAAATGAGTAATAGGATTCAACTAGGATTTGAGCCACATAGATTGGTTTTATAAAAATATTACACAGGAACGCTTTAGTCAATAAGGCAACGCCTCCGTCGTCTTACCGCCTTAAAAACTATGGCGCTCCGAAAGACCCTCAAACGCTTCCGTCGTCTTACCGCCTTAAAAACTATGGCAACCACAACAAACGATCAGACCTGTGATCTTTGGGATTGGGGGAGTTTTGTTCTTCTTTTTTTTTTTTGGGAGAGGGGGTGCAGAAGATATAAAAAAGGAGGATGAGGAGGTTGTTTTAGGCTAGTTCAGGTTGGCTTGGTAAATTGTTTTAAAGTATTCCAAACATTACTTCAACAAGGATATATTCAAACCCATAGCCTAGAAAAACCAGAAATGCAGTGGGTCGTTTAAATAGGAGGGATTGATTTCTAGAGTTCAGAAGACTTTGAGTCCCTTAGGTTGAATTCCATTGAATGCCTTGGGTGGTCCAAGCACTCCAAACCTGTTGAAATTAGAAACTATTATATCTATCTATTATGTACTGGTTATTGATATTAGTATTGTGCATTGATTTCCATTGACATTTTACTTGAATATATTTGTTGTTTAGTTTTATTTTTACTTAATTTTAGCCAAGTAATTAGCAGTTTACAGAACATGAACATGAAACAGAGCAAAACTTGGGAGGGAGAGGAGGTGGTCGCAAGTAAGTGAGGACTGCACCAGAGAGGACATCAGAGAAGGTGACAAAGAGCATAAAGGGTGAGAGGAGGCATGTGCAGGTGACCCAACAAGCGAGGAGTGTGCAGCGGCATGGGATGAGGTGGAAGAGGTGAGTGCAGCAGCCAGCCTTGCTAGACAAAAGGAGGAGGATACCGACCCACTGGAGGCCTACTGCAAGGACAATCCTACTACTGATGAATGCCAATCCTATGAGGATTGGGGCCCTCCTGGCCTTATCTCTTCTTCTTCCTATTATTAATTCATAATCTACTTGGTACCATCCATTCTCCACTTGAAAGTGAAAAATTCAATTATTCAAAATATTTGTATTTGATTTTTGTCCAACTCCAAGGTACTTCGATGGATTTCCATATTACTTCACAGTAAAAATATTAACTGGGATTCGAGATTCCCACAAAAAGGAGTTGAACACAAGAAGAAGGGACTGAACAATGGATGTGGTAACTCCCTCCCCAACTCAAACCAGTCAATCAGCTCTTTTACTTACTAATGAATCTAGGAGACAACACTAAGTTTAATAGTTTACTATTTAGGGCACAATGGGTTCACTTAGTCAGCCACTCAGTTACTGTTCATACTCTACTAGGGCTCAACTCTTATAGTCTACACTGCAGCCATTAAAAATCAGGCTAGAACTAACTCCTTCACTCCCCTGCAACAAATCATATCACTAACCCAAGATCAACACCTGATTGAAGCTTGGCCATGAATATTTTGGTCAATCTTGGCAAAATTTCCTATTTTGGGAAAGAATTCTTGCTATTTCGTATGGACTGGAAGAAGGGACAATCAATTAATATTATTAGGACCTGCAGATCCAATGACTCAACCTACACATTATCCATTTATCTTGTGGGTCAGCAAACCCAATTTATGGCCACTCATGGCCATGGGTTCTTAAACCTAGACACAACTTGCAAATGAGAAGTGCACATCTTTTTCATCCTTCAAAAGATAAAACAGTTCTTGTCGAACAAAGATTGCATGTCATGAATCCATGATCCATCATTTAGTCTCTTGAAATCTAACATTTTTAGATTGTAGGTGAATCTTTAGCTAAAAAATGAAAGAGCACCTAGAACTTTTCCTAGGGTATGATGGTTTGAATCCATCAAGATTCTTGGAATTCTACAGCTTGGTTGTGTGGTCTGTTGCATAAGATTTTATTGAAATACTACCTATTAGAACTTTGGTAAGAACTCCATAACTATTATAGAACTTTGAATTTTGCTTATATATCATTTATTTATTTTTCACATTCTACTATAGTGTCTGATTCTACCAAAGAAAAATCCTTATTCACTTGAACAACTTGAAATGACATAGCAACATAAGCTTGTCTATGGTCTTCCATTTTTGGATTGTTGCTCTAAAGACTTTCCTATCAGTACTCTCATTACATGTTCTTATGCTCATTCTGAAATTCTCTTAGCACAATATTTTCTTTTTTGTCTCTCTCTCTGTGTTGGGTCAACATATTCAATTATAATCAATCTTTTATCTCTTTTCTTTTTGTTTGCAAAGATATAATCTTAATATTAATAATGTTCTTTCACTTCGTTATCTTTGATAGAATATGCAAAATTTATTTGTGGATTTTTTTTTTATATATATTTCATTGGTATGTTCTCTATTTGATACCAAGACCTATATAATCTTTGTAACTAGTAAATTGTGATTTCTAATCGATGAGAAATTTTATTTGATTTTGTAGGAGAGAATCTAGTGATATTGCAGAGTGAACTAAAATACCAAAGAAAGCTTGTGAGGAGCTTGGAAAAGAAATCTCTTTGGTCAAACAATTTGGATGAGGTATTTAGTGCTGCATCATTTGCCACCACCTTTATCATATTCTTGTGAAGCCATTTTGCATTTTGTCAAGTCTTCATGTGTTAACTTTTTACTCTAAAGTTAGTATTTTACAATAGGTCATGATGTTGGAGGTCAGAGAACATTTTACTTTTAACATTGAACGTATTAGCAATTAATCTTACAGCATCCGCTCAAGATAAACTTTTTACAATGTTCATACAAAATCTATATGTAGTAGTCAACATTAATGATTTTTTGCTTAATTGTATTTAATCCATTGTAGGTCATGGGAAAGCTTGTTGACATTGTTATCTTCATTCATAAAGAAATCATGGAAGCCTTTGGAACTAAAGGTATGCGCTCGTAAACCAGTAGTACATTTTAGCATATGAATCAGGTAAAACTGTTGATCTGCGACATTCATTTAACGTTTCTATTTATCTGGATTGCCTATAAATACTGTCTCACAACTCTACTTTGCCTCTCTTTTACCTGGACACTTCTTAATTGGAGCACTACCTATGCCTATCACTTCACTATTAAGAACAAAATGATGTTCCCCAACATATCCTTAATGTTTCCTAGTTAGTGTAGTTGTATCTAAGCTCTGAGGCTTTATGCATTTCTAGTTGTGCAGGTTAGTTCTCTACCCCTATTTACAGTTATTCCAAAGTGATTGTTAGACCATTCCATGGGTTAGTTCCCATCGAGGGCCTGATGGTGAATTATGACAATGATGGAAGAAACAATAGGGTTTTCATGTTCTTTCCTTGGGTGAGACTGGTCAGAAAGGGAGATAAAGTAGGTTGTTTTAAGCAGTTCGATGTGCTATAAAATTTTTATGTCAGGGTATATTATCATAGTTGGATGGACTGATAATGAGGATTTGTACAATCAACAATGGGTAAAATAATGTTGAATCAATCAGTCATCATTAAAAGTAGACAAACAATAAAAAAAATTTGCATCAAACAGGCGATATGATGATGGGGTATCATCAACGATGTTGAGGCAAAACTTTGATGAGTGCATCCCTTGGCTAGCTTTATGGATTCTGTCCTTACCATTGCTCCCAAATGAGAAGTGCACATCTTTTTCATCCTTCAAAAGATAAAACAGTTCTTTTCGAATAAAGATTGCATGTCATGAATCCATGATCCATCGTTTAGTCTCTTGAAATCTAACATTTTTAGATTGTAGGTGAATCTTTAGATAAAAAATGGAAGAGCACCTAGAACTTTTCCTAGGGTATGATGGTTCGAATCCATCAAGATTCTTGGAATTCTACAGCTTGGTTGTGTGGTCTGTTGCATAATGATTTTATTGAAATACTACCTATTAGAACTTTGGTAAGAACTCTATAACTATTATAGAACTTTGAATTTTGCTTATATATTATTTATTTATTTTTCACATTCTACTATAGTGTCTGATTCTACTAAAGAAAAATCCTTATTCACTTGAACAACTTGAAATGACATAGCAACATAAGCTTGTCTATGGTCTTCCATTTTTGGATTGTTGCTCTAAAGACTTTCCTGTCAGTACTCTCATTACATGTTCTTATGCTCATTCTGAAATTCTCTTAGCACAGTATTTTCTTTTCTGTCTCTCTCTCTTTGTTGGGTCAATATATTCAATTATAATCAATCTTTTATCTCTTTTCTTTTTGTTTGCAATGATATAATCTTAATATTAATGATGTTCTTTCACTTCATTATCTTTGATAGAATATGCAAAATTTTTTTGTGGATTTCTTTTCTATATATTTCATTGGTACGTTCTCTATTTGATACTAAGACCTGTATAATCTCTATAACTAGTAAATTGTGATTTCTAATTGATGGGAAATTTTATTTGATTTTGTAGGAGAGAATCTAATGATATTGCAAAGTGAACTAAAACACCAAAGAAAGCTTGTGAGGAGCTTGGAAAAGAAAACTCTTTGGTCAAACAATTTGGACAAGGTATTTAGTGCTGTATCATTTACCACCACCTTTATCATATTCTTGTGAAGCCATTTTGCATTTTGTCAAGTATTCATGTGTTAACTTTTTACTCCAAAGTTGGTACTTTACAACAGGTCATGACGTTGGAGGTCAGAGAACACTTTACTTTTAACATTGAAAGTATTAGGAATTAATCTTACAGCATCCACTCAAGATAAGCTTTCTACATTATTCATACAAAATCTATATATGGTAGTCAACATTAATGATTTTTTGCTTAATTGTATGGAATCCATTGCAGGTCATGGGAAAGCTTGTTGACATTGTTATCTTCATTCATAAAGAAATCATGGAAGCCTTTGGAACTAAAGGTATGTGCTCATAAAACAGTAGTTCATTTTAGATATGAATCAGGTAAAAATGCTGATCTGCGACATTCATTTAATGTCTCTATTTATCTGGATTGCCTATAAATACTGTCTTACAACTCTACTTTGCCTCTCTTTTACCTGGACACTTCTTAATTGGAGCACTACCCATTTTTGGCACTTCACTATTAAGAACAAAATGATGTTCCCCAACATATCCTTGATATTTCTTGGTTAGTGTAGCTATATCTAAGCTTTAAGGCTTTATGCATTTCTAGTTGTGCAGGCTAGTTCTCTACCCTTGTTTACAGCTATTCCAAAGTGATTGTTAGACCATTCCAAGGGTTAGTTCCCATCGAGGGCCTGATGGTGAATTATGACAATGATGGAAAAAACAATAGGGTTTTCATGTTCTTTCCTTAGGTGAGATTGGTCAAAAAGGGAGATAAAGTAGGTTGTTTTAAGCAGTTCGATGTGCTATAAAAAATTTATGTCAGGGTGTATTATCATACCTGGATGGACTGATAATGATGATTTGTACAATCAACAATGGGTAAAATAATGTTGAATCAATCAGTCATCATTAAAAGTGGACAAACAATAAAAATTTTTGCATCAAACAGGCGATTTGATGATGGGGTATCACTAGCGATGTTAAGGTAGAAGTTTGATGAGTGTATCCCTTGGCTAGCTTTATGGATTCCGTCCTTTGGGCTAAGAATGCACTGGTCCTGTTGTAAATTCATATTTACTGTGAAAAGAACAATAACTTTTGAAATCCCCTCACCTTTGGGCTTAAGGAACCTCTAGGTTACTGTCATTTTCTTAACTTTGGTGACATCACCTTTGGGCAAATGTCACCTACATTGCTACCCTGTGAAAAATCATGGAATAATAAGATGTACCACTTTGGTGGATTCCACCTCATCCTTTCATGGTTTCCTAAAAAAAAAATTACTTTGTAACTAAGAATGAGCGGAAGCTTACACTCTTTTCCATATTAACATATCTCAATTTAAAAAAAAAATTCAATTTCATGGTAACCAATAGCATATATATTTTTCAAAGCATTGATTTATGCCATTTTGTTTCAATGATTGAAAATAAATACAACATAAAATTTCAAATAAACATGTCATATTAAAAATTAGATCATTAAATGTGGCCCGAAACAAGGAATCCAACGCAAAAAACAGATTTCAATTTGGCCTTAAAACGAACCTTTAAATGAAATTTAAAGTAGTTTAAATAAAAACCCAAAATGAACAAAAACCAAACAAGCCTTTGAGCTTTTTTTTTTTTTTAAATCAATCCAAACCAACCGGTTCGGGCATATTAGTTCCGGGTCAAATTCGGGTCAATTGGTCAACGACCTGGTCAACCTTTGACCGAGTCAAATAGTGGTCATGAGTTGACCCACTGTGTCCCAGGTCAAATCAATAGGGTTTCCAAGTTGAACCGGCAATGACTCGTCGCCTTTTTTTTTCTCTCCTCCGGCAACCGGTTTCCGGTGGTACATTCCGGCGCGTCTGGAGGTTTTCGGTGACTTGCGATATACCGCCGTGACCGTCTTCTCGTAATCTACAACTTTCGTGAAGAAAGTTTTCCCATACAGGATCTTTAAATGATGGTAAAATTACGATTTTCATGATTTTTTTTTATCAAATCAGGTTTTAAGTAATATTCAAAATCCTCATGTACAAGAAAAATTCAATCGATTCTTGTCCCATGTGGTCTGCTCTGATACCACTTGTTAGAACTCCCTATGGATTTGAGTTTGAAACCCTATTGAGGAAACCACACAGGAAAAACAAGAACATGAATCTAATAAAATTATAGAGGATCTATTTGTACCTTTCACCAAGTATGTTGAAAAAGATTGATATTGGTCACTCCCACTTTCGCTCTCTTGGTTTGGCTATGGATCTTCTACAGCCCCTTAAACCTCCTTGGTTCTCTCACTTTAGTGGTAAAGTGGGGAAGAGTGAATAATGGCTGTAGGGACCCAAAACTAGTATTTATAATACTGTCCTGCACTCAAAACTCTAAACCATAATGGGTTGAGCCAGCATATCCCTAAGCTTGAGAGTGGACCGAACCGGTTCATGCAATTTGACTCTCACCCATTTAATCAACCCGAATAATTAATTTCGCCCATAAATCCAGCAAGAGGAACCTAATTTTTTTCTCGAATCTATTCTGTTCTATTTGGTTTGCAGTAGAACAACCTAATTTTGTTTTTCTATAATGTGTTTTGTTCTCTTTGGTTTGTAGGTAAGGAATCTGTAGCTCAAAATGGTAGAGCACCTGGGTTAATGCCCAGGTTATGGTGGTTCAAATCCACCAAGACTTTGAATTAAGATACGGATTTTGTTTTTTTGATTATTGTGTGTTTGGTGTTACTTAAGCTGGAATTTTTTTTTTTTTTTTTTTTTTGGAGACTGAACAAAATACGGCATGGTTGTGATGTCTTCCCACTTAAGTGTTTGGTTCTGTTGGCATTAATTTGACTGCCTGCTGCTGGGTAAAAGTGCCTGTGAAGAGTGTTGTTGGGTAGGATGTCTGTTTTTTGTTGTATGGTGCATTCAACTGCACGTAATTGCTTGGATGAGTCTCAATAGTAACCTTTGATGTTGCTTTTCTTGCCTGCTTTGAGATGTGCAGTCCCCGGCTGTTGTGGACTCTAATCAGTTTAAATCTTGTATACCATATTGGTTTAGAGTATAGAGTCCTATGGTGTGTTACTATATCAGACTAAATTCCAGACAGCTGTGGCTTACTGAA
Source organism: Macadamia integrifolia (assembly GCF_013358625.1). Classification (NCBI taxonomy): domain Eukaryota; kingdom Viridiplantae; phylum Streptophyta; class Magnoliopsida; order Proteales; family Proteaceae; genus Macadamia; species Macadamia integrifolia. The sequence continues at coordinate 11,086,156 of NC_056566.1, forward strand.
GTGGAGCTTTAAACTAGTTTACTGAATTTGGGAAGGTTATGTCTTCCCATAAACTAGTTTACTGAGTTTTATGAGAGTTGACTTATTATAGGATTTGATTGTCTAAATTAATAGGCAATTTAGTTTGAGTCCAGTCATGCTATTATTCTAGAGTTCCATTTTGAAGGCAATGCAACCATGGAATTTACATGTAGATGGAATAAAAATTCTGTTTACCTCTATGTACTTGCTTACTATGTGGATTCATGAATAGGGGATGGATTTCATCTTGGATTGAGAGTATGCCAAAATCAGCTAAGGTGGATCTCTTAATTTGTTGAGTTGGATTCCTAAGATACAACAGGTAGATTCATCTTCTGTTTTATCTTTCTTCTTTCATGTTCTATTGGTTTACATTTGCCATTATTCTGAGCTTCAACAGCCAACAGGCAATATATTTTTCAACATTTTCTAGTTTTCAATATTGCTAGCTTGTCTTTTGTTGCACACAGCATCTGCATACATAATGACATCTATTTAGCATCACCCCCCCCCCCAAAAAATAAATAAATAAAAAAAACCAATAAAATGAAAATATGATATCAATTTCTCTGTTTCACCATTCTACTTTAAATTTTAAAACAAGCATCCAAATAAATCTACTACAGCATCACACAGTCCTTTTGTTTCATTGAAACACTCTTTATAAATTTCCGAAACATCCCTTTGAAATTCAAGCTTATTCTTAGTGAATTTGATTATGTTCTTGATATTGCCTTTTAAATTTTAATTCTGAAATCATCCTGAATCAATAATTTCCTTTTTTGTTGCATCTTGTTGCTGACATTATAAGGTAGGATATTTCTATCTTAATTGGTCCCCAACCCTTGCTACCTCATCCGGCCTACACACATGTTTGCATATTAAACCTAGTTATTGATCAGGTACTCAAACTTAGACCCCATACTGTAATAATTAGGGCAAGATTCATTGAGTAATATAGTATCTGGGCAGATGTCTTTTGAGAAATTCTAGTATTTAAATGAGGAGATGTCTGCAGTCTGCACTGCCTCTTACAGCTTTAAGCCATCCAGTAATCAACTCTTCACATTGGTCCTTTAAGAATTATCAAACTCTAGCATTTCTTAGACTTACTTTGACTGGAAAAGGTACTGGTTAAATTGAACTTCCTGGTAGGATTTTAGACAATAACAGCAGATAAGACCCTGTCTTCTTAAAATTGATTTAGCCAAAGAACTTTCTTCCTAGTCATAGATTGAAGGTAAACTAGAATTGGAAAGATCAATTCTCTTTCACAGTTACATGAGATGTTGTGAGACCATGCCATTTTTCTTACACTGGTGTGTCTTCTCTTAAATTTGCGGCTACCTGTTCTTGTTACTTAGAACACATCTAAATTTAATAAAATATTTAGTTTTCTTCAAATGGAAAGTTTCTATAAAATGTTTGTGTTAAGGCTTTGTAACAGATGTGCAAGCCCTTGAAAAATTTTAAAATTTGAAAGTATGTAGATATAGCCACCTCATTACCAAACCCTTTCTTTCTTTTGTGTTCTGGTAACCATTTAACCTAAAACATTGAAGAGTAAGAGCTGGGTCTTTATTAACCAAACAAAATAGCATACTAAGCAACATATAGGAGCACTGGATGAGCATGGAGGACTTCCCACAAGACATCATCCTCAACATCCTTTCAAGATTACCTGTGAAGCTTCTTATCCAATCCAGATGTGTATCTAAACTCTGGTGCAACCTGGTCGACACCCGATGTCTTGCAAACATGCACCTTCGACAAGGCTCCGAAGAACCCAGCCTTCTTCTAGTTGCATGTCCCACTGGTAAGGCAATTATAACAAGTCTGTATTTGCAATCATCAAATAAGGGCTAAAGAATCTAACCCCGGTCCTTTTTTGATTCAGTCCTCCACTGGTTGCAATCATCAAATAATCCTTGCAGTGTGTGTTAAACTTCAGCTGCTGATAACATCAAGAATCTAACCTTAAGTGTAATTGAATTTTTTTTTTTTTATCCAAATAACATCAAGAAAGTAATCTATTTAGAACCAGTGCAGCAATTTCAATACATCTCAAAATGCAAATTCACACTATATTTTCATAGTGTCTCCAATGGGCTATATAACTTAAGAGTCTTGGTGGATTCGAACCACCATAACTTGGGCATTAACCCAGGTGCTCTACCATTTTGAGCTAAAATTGGGATAACTTAGTTCCATTACTTATTTGATGATATGTTTTTCATAGCAAACCTTACCTCAAACCAAACAAGAAGCACCGATAAAATTGGGATAACTTAGTTCCATTACTTATTTGATGATATGTTTTTCATAGCAAACCTTACCTCAAACCAAACAAGAAGCACCGACATAAACAATTAAGCATTTAAAGAGCCATAAATATTTTGATAAATAAATCACAATTTAGAACAAAGGTAATGAAGCATCGACCACACAAACTCATCAAAATTGGGAGGAACCAAAAACAGATATTGAAAGGGGTAACAGAGACTTGTCAGTCAAACAGCTTAATGATCTTTAAAGTCAAGCCAATGACCTCCAAACAGTGTAACGCAGCAAAAGAAGACTTACATATTGAAAAATGCCAATATTTACAGCATAGTAGAAGTCAGGACCAAGATACCACAGCCTTAAAATGAAATTCAATGGAAAAAGATGCTTCACAGCTCCATCAAAATATGCAAATTCCAAAAGAGGTGCTATAATTAACTTGATTGTATGTTTCCATGAACTTAATAGTACTGTCCTCACTACCTGTAAGAAACAAGATTTTGATCAAAGTTGCAGCAAACAGTCTACACGAATCTCACGAAATGCACATCCATTGTTCCATAGAAAGGTCATCTAAGAGAATGAAGAAATAAAAATCGAAATAACAAGAAGCAGAACCCACTTAATGTAACATCACTAACTTACCCTTCACACATCTTCTATAATCAACTCCAATGATTTCTTCTTCGTACAGCCGCTAGGTTTTTGTGAAAGAAGGGGCTCCGGTCATTGCGATAGAACCAACACTCTTGCTGATACTTCATTTTCAAACCATGTATTTGAAAACTATAAGACACAACTACACAAACACCTTTCAGGTGATTGTAACTATGTACAAGGGAAAAGAAATCTAAATTAACAGAGAAATTTCTAGGAGGAAAAAAATGATGATGCCGATGTACGGTTGCGACAGAATTCCGAGGCATATCCGTTCCTTCTCTCGATTGCGAAATGGGCGAGGAGGTCCTTTGACTGCACCAGGTTCTCCCTGCACAAGAACTCCTCACTGCAAACCCTCTTCGCCTCCCTCTTGAAATCGTGAACGAACACATGGGTCTTCGCATACCCACCCTTCTTGCTCCTCGCCAGAACACCGGTGGTGAAGATCGTTGACATCCTCCCCGGTGTCGACGGCAGACCGGGATTGGGAGAAGCCGCAGCAGAGGAAGACGAGCAATAGTGAGCCATACTCGCACTCTTCTTTATGGACTCAGATGAGAAGTTTCCCATACTCGCACTCTTCTTTATGGACTCAGATGAGAGGTTGCCCATACTCGCACTCTTCTTTATGGATACCATTCGTGAGTCGGAACACTGAACAACTTCACCCTTCAGATGAGAGGTTGCCCATACTCGCACTCTTCTTTATGGAACCATTCGTGAGTCGGAACACTGAACAACTTCACCCTCCTCTTGTCAGGCAGGTGAGTTGTGCCTGTTATGGCTGCAATGATAGCATTGCTGGTGAGTTGTGCCTGTTATGGCTGCAATGATAGCATTGCTGAGTCATGGCGACTCTGCTCCCCACACGCGCTCGTTACTGTGAATATATGAGGAATAAGCTGCAGAGAGACAGAGACGCAAGAAGAGAGAGAAAAAAATTGAAACTTATACACGTTCAAACCCAAGGGATGAGTCGGGATGAGGTTTCGGAGTTGGATCGAGATCCTCTATGGCATCTGACTTTGGCGGAGGCTGGCGGAGGGCCGGTTGGATGGTGACACGTGGCCGATGCCACGGGTTCCATTGAACCGATTCTTTCGTCGCCAAAACTAGAAGGATGCCAGTTGGCTCCCTTTCAAGACCTGATCAGCCATGTTCCCTTTAAGATTCAGACTTTCCTAGGAATCAGATCAGTTTCTTTGCCTTAACAATTCCTCCTAACCCTTGCGGAATCAGCTCTTTTCGAGCCTAATTACAGGATTATGAAAGAAAATAAGTGAAGTCCTAATCCAGGTTCTTCGAGAATATGAATAAAGAGAAACCCTAAGTCATCAAAGGATATAGAATGGGGGAAAAAGGGTTCACTTAAGATACAAATTGAAGAGCATATATCAAGTTCAAGTTTGTTTGAGAGAGGATCTGAAGATTCAAAATATTACAATCTCTTGACTATGAGATTAGAACTTCCTCTTTCGTTATCAAAAGTTTTCAGGGACAATCAGAAACAGAAATCTATATATGAGATGAGAGAAAGAGAGGTTTGGTCGAAATATATAAGGGGGTGCAGATTCACACAGAGAGGAGAGCATTAGAGAGAGAGAGAGAGGGGAGAAGGAAAAGAATGAAGGATGACTTGCAGTCACCGTCACAGCCGATGTTCGTTAAAATGAGAGAGAAAGGTTTCAACGATTCAGATTATATGTGGTTAAATCAACGGCTATTTATGAAAAACGTTTTAAGAACATTGTTTACCCATACGTACCGCAACTTTTTTGCCTAATAATAATTGCAATTTTCTGTAACATATAGATTAAGCTTATCAATTCTAGCTCTTAGTGCTAGATTATGAGCTTTGGAAATTCTCTCTCTATATTCTGTTATACAATAGACTTTTGAATAGCACGATATTATGAAAATGCTAAAGAGTCTGGGTTTGTTACTGTTATGAATCTGGAATGAAAGAGTTATCACTCAAGTTATCAGTTCTTAACCCCAATAATCTAGTAGCCCAAATACTTTTTGCAAACTTACATGAAAAGAACACATGCCAAATAGATTTGCTTTAGTCTAACAAAGCCTACATATAAGGTCAATATCAATCCATTTCCCAAGGATATCCTTAGTAGGAAAGTCCTCAAGGATAAGTCTCTAAAAGAAAAAAAAACCTAAACTTAAGATGGATATTAAGTTTCCACAAGAAACGTCACTATTGTAAGCAATGAGCTAAGCATTGAGATACCAAGAGAGTTATCATTGTCAATAGATCTCAGGTATTTTGCAGGTAATTTGGTGGTTAGTTGCCTTTTCTTTGAAAAGGGGTTCCACCACCTCTTCATATCATTTGAGATGGGGATTTTCAAGATTTTATTAACAATTGGCATTGGGAAGGAAGATGATAAGAGGCAGATATTCCAAGAGTTTTTGAGAAGAAAATCACTTACCCACTTATAAGAATTGTGTTAGAATGCATTGAACAAGTAAGGTGAATTCTGGAAGAGACAGAATCCAAGGATCAATCCAAATAAGATAATTACATCCATTTTAAAAGCAATTTTTGTTCGGGTGGGGAGGATGATAGCAATATTGTTCTATGTAAATGTAATATAGCATATATTTTTCGCCACGGGTGGATAAAAAATGGATTTATTATAGAAATACTTAGCACTTAAGACCAGAGAGAGTTATCATTATTAATGAGACGTCATCCAAGTTTAGCATTATAGATTTATTTTAAGTGGATGTCTTTCTCAAAGTTGTCTGGTCTCCCATAAATCTAGATCTGTTTGCCATTTGTTAATATTTCTTTTAAAATTATCTCAAGGTTGGGTTTGGAAGGAGCAATAGCTCATTGGTTCCTAGCATTCCAAATAGCATGAGATGGCAAGAATGGAAAATACATTACTTTAGCTTTCTCAAACCAATCCAAAATCATAAAGAAATTATTAAAAAGGAGAAGTAAAAGAGCAATCATGTTTTCAGTTCTTAAACCCAAAGGTTTCGCTGCCCAAATTTGTTTTGAGAAAGGACATAAAAATTTGTTCAGATGGTTTCTCTATGCGCATTGCATAAAACACAAGAGTCAACGGATGGGAACTGACACAATTTACCCTTACTGATTAGACCTTCATGCAAGAGTTTTCCCCAAAAAAAGAAAAATGTTTGAATTTTGGATGAACATTAGCAGACCAAATATATTTGTAAGTGGAAGGACCATTAGAAGAATTGGCTCCATCCCTTCGGTTGGGGTTGAAGTTAGAAAACGTGTCGCGATCTTAGGTACCGTTTGATAACCTTTCTATTGTTTCTATGTCTAGAAATAGCAAAAATGGCTTTTCACGTTTTCGGAAACAAAAACGGATTTTTTGGTGTTTGATAAATCTATTTCTCGAAACGTTTTTTGTAGATATAATGCCACTAAAAAACCCAATAGTATCATCGGATTTCCAAAAGGGAGAGAGGGTTCAGTTGCCTCTTTTTGGGTTTAAATAGTTGAGATATTTATCGGGAACAACTTTATCAAACGTTTTTTAGGCCGTTTCTCCGTTTCTGAGAACAAGAAAACGTAAAAATAGCAGAAGCAGAACATTGTCAAACGATGTCTTAGTGGTCAAAATATACTTTGAATAAGGAGATAAGAAGAAATCATTATTCTCACAGAGAGCAAGGGGGATTTTTTAAATCATATTCTATATATGGTGAGAAAAAATAGAGTCCACATCCTCTACAACAAGTGACGAAGTGTGTGGTGAGCATCGAACGGCTGAGAACATCTGGACTTGCGCCCCAAAGGATTTTCAATCATCCGATGCTCACTACACCGATGTCGCAATTGTAGACGATTTTTGCATGAAAAAATATAACTAAAAAGAAGAATGTTCCAAGTCCTCCGACCATTTTGGTTGTCGAGGGTCAATCCAAATACTAACCGACGATCTAAAGCCAATTTCCAACAAACAAGATTTCCTAAACAGGGAAAATTTTGAGAGAAACCAACTCCAGACAACAAACCTTTCTTGGTATTAAAATAAGGGCTCTATAAGTCCTTTTGAGGAAAATACTTGGCCCAGTCTCCTTAACCCAGAGACTAGAGGGACCCTAGAGTAACCTCCAGCCAAGATGAATGAAGAAACTTTCATTATGAACCTTATTCAATCTAAAACCCAGGCTACCACAACAGTCCTTACAAGGGATCAAGGTCAGTTTCTTCTTGTTGGTACTCTCACCTTGCCAAATTTTTCTTTAATAGAATTCAATCTCAAACAGAGTCTTAGGAAAAAGAAACAAGGCTTTGGATTTGTAACTACATAACTCAACATACTTAATGAGTATTGACCAGCCAACTTGATAAAAGTAAAGGTGCTGGGGCCATTCTTTTTAATTCAACAAACAAAAGAAGGGCAAAGCCGCCAATTGAAGTCGCGCCCACGGAGCGGTTACGAAGGCACTTAGTCTTTCTATAAAGAAAGGGAGGCCCATGGAGCGGTTACGAATTACGGTCAATTGGTTATGAAATCGCTTAGTCGTTAATTCATTTTTAAAGTATTAGTGAGACATCAATACGGAGTTGCATCAACTGTGGACCCCAAGCATACGCAACGTAGCTGTCGACAGTCAAGTGAAATCCAATCCACGAAATAATTTGAACTATGAACAGCATCGTTGTGGTAAAGGCCGTAATGCCAGAGGAATCATTACTGCCAATTTGCAAGTTTACATTAGATCTTGTAAACGACAGGAGAAAACCTATACTCTTTATTACATCCCAATAATAAAAGGGAACCTAGGAGGAGGAAGACATTTCCTTCCTGCCCAGCAGACTACAGATCTGGGTTCTGAGGCAGGTAGGGCATTTTTACTGAAAATGCCTCACTTGGAAGGGAGGAGGAAGACATTTCCTTCCTGCCCAGCAGACTACAGATCTGGGTTCTGAGGCAGGTAGGGCATTTTTACTGAAAATGCCTCACTTGAAATTCAAAATCACAGTAATTTGTGCTTTTTACACTTGGAAATTGAATTGGGTCCCTAAAAGATCTTCGGATATAAGACCAATGAAAGGCATCTTGAAAGAGAACATATTCCAATTTAAGTGCAAGAAGAACGGCAAATTTATTATAAAGAATTGTCAAATGCTACTATAAGAGACCCAAAAAATAAAAATAAAAAAGGTAAAGTTGTATTCATGATGGGGTAAAAGAGCGGAATGTGGTGAGGGAACAGAACCAGAATGCCGCAACTCTTTGACCTAAATCCCATCAAGTTTGCAAACTTAAATCCAGATACACAAGATGTATGTTTCTGCCTTGGCTGATTTACAAAATGTGAAATAAAGAAGACATAATCAATCTAACATCAACCTATCTGACTGAACCAGCTGCTGAGAGCAGCAAAGATTGTACTAACTTAAACCCAGATTGTCCTCTTTCCCTTAAAAATAAGACAACCCTGCCTTGCATGGTCTTATTCTCCAACAAGGAGGCCAAAATCTCTTAGCCAAAAGAATGAAACGCGCAACCCTTATTTCCCAACAATGTTGACCTGGCCTCTCATTTGTAGAACAAGAGAGGAAAAATATAGAGAAAATGAGAGGGTTGTAGGAGCTTCAAATGACATCTTACATTCAAAAATTCCACCACATCGAGAAAATGTCACTTCACCGACACCGTTGTGATCTCAAGTTTGCACTGCCAGCCTCTGTAGATGCTCAATGAACACTTGCAGGCTAACATCATCTGTAAAGATTACATCTGAACCGGCAGCAACCTCATGGGCAGAGTTATATGTAGCTGAGGGATTCAATTTAGCCAGAAGGAATCTTGCCTGCAGCATGGTTCCATGAGGAATTACAAATCAGAACAATTTCTCAAAGGCATCAGCCATACAAAGCATGGAATGACATGAATTCTGATTACAAGGCTGTTGACTTTGATCTATAACTATTAAATAAACCCAAAAGTATATATGTGAATGAGAGAATAGATTTGACAATTTCAGAAAAAATACTGCCAATGATATACAGTGGACTAATACACTTCCCTGCAAAAACTCTTCTGCACCTTTACTTCGGAGACTTCAGAAGAGAACCAATGTGTTGGTGAATGGTGGCAGATATTATGTGGAGCATTTGGTGCAACGTATGAAGATAAATAAATAATCGGAAGCCATAACTGAGTTTTCAACACCATCAACGGTAGAAAAGTTTAAAATTTTTGGAAGTCAAATATTTGTATTAGCTCCCTTTGTTCTCAAATATGTTCCATTCTCCTTTTTCCCACTTATTTCATATCAAATATTTTCTATTTCCAGTTCAAGTGGCCTCCAACACAAGTTGATCTTTCAATTCGTAAGTCAAACTATCAACTCTCAAAAACTTCGAATAAAGGAAAACCATAAATTAACAAATGCTCTTATGCAAATGCACCCAAGGAATAGTTTGTGTGCAGCAGTTGTCGAATTCCTTCAAATAGTTTTATGCTATGTGATGAAAATGATGCAGCAGACAGATTTTCTACAAACATTAGTCGAGGCAGAAAAAATGATTTTGGATATCCTTTGCAGCCCAGTCCGTAGTGATTATTCCAAAATGTAATCAAGAATCAAGGTCGAAAACTGACCTGGGAACCATGTTGATCACAAACCACTAATCTTGGGACAGGGAATCGATCCCGAATTATCATTTGGGACTCATCATGGGGAGCTTGCAATAGATGGGCAAAGGCCTGGAGGAAGGCAGAGAAAAATATTAGAAAACCATCATCAAGTTAAACAAATGCATGCTCAAAATAAATATAGAGCCAAGTCCCTTTTTCAAAAGTTCAGCAACTGATTATGTCAGACATTACTCACTAGTCCCAACAATAAGTTCAATAGTAATATCTAGTTCAACAGAAATATCTAGAAGTATGCAAGCATTGCAGTGTGTGGAAAGCAACGTTCATGCAGTTGCCGCAGTCCACAATGACTTAAGCTTTGAGTGGTCCACTAGACATTAAGGTTCTAAAACTCGGGATCGGTCAAGGCTGATACCGATCCAGATCAGGATCGGACCGTATCAGACAGATTTACCACTGCTTTTAATAAAAATCAGTTTTATTACGTTTTTACCCTTGAGCCGTACCTGTGTATCGGAATTGGATCGGGGATCGGTCAACACCAATACTGATCCGATCCAAGCCAATACTGACTGATCGGATCCAAGTTTTAGAACTATGCTACACACAAGTGTAGAAGATGTAATGCTGACACCAATCTTACCCTTTGGACTAGACAACGACAAGAATATGATTCACAACATGCACATCATATCCTTACCAGGAAAAAAAAAAAAAAACATGTACATCATATATACATATATATATATATATAGATATATCATCTTCTATACAACATCATAAGAACCGTCCTCAAGGGTTGGAACTCATCATCTTGGGAATAGTTATCAAGGCACCACCTAGGCATCTAGGTGGTTTTCTTGGGGTGTAGGCAATTGTCACCTTAGTGCAAGGTGCCCCGAAATTATATTGGACCAGGTTTGGCACTTATTTATGCCAAATATCATTTTACTTAAGAAATTATTCATAAATAAGCAAACAACCCCTAATTTGAATCAAATAAAAACAATTTAAAAATTAAATTCCAAATGGATAAAAGTCAAACCCCCAGTTCAAAAACAAAAGTTGGATTTTTCAACTATTAAATGTTAGGATTTTTTCCAAATCTAAAAATTCCATAAATCTTATCAAGGTAAAACATTGCTAAAACCAAAAGTGCGGTAAAATAACAGTTTGCTTTGATGTCCATAACTTTATTTTCATTCAGATGATTTTTAATAGCATTCGCGCACCTTAAAATAAATTTGACCAAACAAGACTTTGTCAATACAACTACGATTTCTTGGAAAGCTGGTTTTGTGCTCTACCTAATACAAAAAGTCTCATATAAAAATAAATTATTTGACCAGTCAAACTTAATAGAAAATAGGAACATTTCTCTAATGTTGATTTGTGACGACTTGATGTAGCAAATTGTTGATTTTTTATGATATAAGGTATATATAGCATAAAAAATAATGTTAGAAAAGATGAAAAATAAAAATAAATAAATAACATTTGCGTGCCTTGGTCACCTAGGCAACTAAGCGGTAACCTTATTGCTTAAGCGCTTAGGCACCCCTCCACTGCCTTGGCTTGCCTTGTCGCCCTGCCAACTATTATCTTGGGAATCACAAAATTGAACCTCTGATTTGGATTTAATGGTTCCTATAACAAAAAGCAAAGGGCGAGATTTATGATGCTCTATATGAAAACCTAAATGGACTGATAGGAGAGAACTGGATGTTGGGGGGGGGGATTGGACATCAAACCAACCCACCTCAAGGACAACTTCTAAAGGTTGGCAAAATCAAAGTTAAAGAGGCCCTAGGAAGGATGATGGTAGGTAAAAACACTTGGACCAGATGAGATTCCAATTGAAGTGTGGAAGTATCTGGGATTTCAAGGGATTTATTGGCTAACTAAACTGTTTAACAAGGTTTGACTACAAAGAAAATGCCGGGTGACTCGACTCTGGAGGAGAAGTATTGTAGACCCGATTTTATAAAAACAAGGGTGACATCCAGGAATGCAATAACTATAGAGGTGTAAAACTAATGGGACATTCCATGAAACTTTGGGAAAAGGTCATTGAAACACACCTGAGGACAAAAACTGGGATAGCAGAGAACCAATTTGGTTTTATGCCAGAGAGATCTACGACAGAAGCTATCTACCTCTTGAGGAGGCTTATGAAAGTATACAAAACTCACAAAAAAGAACCTCCGTATGGTCTTTATTGACCTAGAGAAAGCGTATGACATAGTACATAAGAGTTAATTTGGAATGTTCTACGAGAAAGAAAAAGCTCTAATATCTTGGCGAATATAATTAAGGACATGTCCCAGGGAGTGTGACAAGTGTCAAAACGCCAGAAGGCCAAAGTAGTGATTTCCCAATTACACTTAGATTAAATCAAGGATCTTCCCAAAGACCTTACCTGTTCGCTCTCATTATGGATGAGTTAACGACACACATCCAAGACCATTACCATGGTGTATGTTAGTCACTGATGACATTGTACTCATAGATGAACCGTGGAAGGGATTAAACTAAACTAAATTGGAACTTTGGAGATCGAGCTTAGAATCAAAATGTTTTAATTAGCAAAACAAAGAGTATACAACAACTGTCTAGCATAGTTGGTGAGCTGTGGTGTGCAAAAATCCCATGCTCACCAGAAGGTCTCAAGTTCGAACTTCCTGGCTATTACCTACCTATCCCAAAAAAAAAAGCATATGATATCTCCCTTTAGTCAGGACAATAGGGTGACAAGGTTGTGAATTTAGCTAACCGAGAACTCTACCACAGAGACTATTTTAAATACTTGGTGTCAATCATTAGCAAAGAAGGGGATATAGATGATGATGTGTCCCATAGAATTAAAGTTGGATGGATGAAGTGGAGAAGTTTGTCAGGAGTGTTATGTAACAAACGTATGCCAATTAAACCCAAGAAAAATTTCTACATGATAGCGATATGACCAGCTATGACTTATGGGGTGGAGTGTTGGGTAGTCAAGCAGAGTAATTTGAATAAGCTGGGGGCGACAGAGATGAGGATGTTACGTGGGATGTGCGGCAAGACCAGGAGGGATAGCATAAGGAATGATTGTATTAGAAACAAAGCCGGGGACATCCCGATTCAGGAGAAGCTACGAAAAGCCAGTTGAGGTGGAATGGTCATGTTCAACGGAGACCTATGGACGTCCCAGTCAAGAAAAGCAATCAGATTCATAGAAAGGGTTCTAGAAGAGGTAGGGGCTGACCTAAAATGACTTTTGACGAAGTGGTATGGAAAGACATGCAACTAGTAGGGTTGGATTCTAGTATGAACATAGATAGACCCATGGTTTTAAGTATCTCCGATACCGATACGATACCCTCCGATACGTATCTTAAATTTAGTCAGTCGATACGATACACACCGATACGATACATTGAATTTTTTAAATCATTTCGTATCGATATATATCCTACAATACATACCGATATGTATCAATACACTACTAATACACATCGATACGATATGACATGCCTCGATACGACTCTATGAAAAATATAAAATTGAGGTCAAATGTACGTTTCGGTATGTATTGGTACGTATCGGTGAGTATCGGTATGTATCGATCGGTACGTATCGGTATGTATCGATCGGTACGTATTGGTATATATCAGCATGTATCGGTGAGTATCGATATATATATCGGTACGTAGCGGTGAGTATCGATACGTATCGGTGCTACGGTCATATAATGGCCAATATGGGTAATTTTTCAGAAAAAAACGATTTTTTGAAGGGTTTTTGTTCCAAAGTTGCTGTCTGCCATATTTCTCTCTAACTAAAGTAGAAATTAAGGTTGTGAACAAGGATTTTACATTTATGGGACAACTACAGACCTTGAATTCTTAGTACGATACCCTCAATTTAGTGTTTATGCATAATACATGTTATCAATAGCTTTTTTTAACAAATTCTTTATGCAAAAGTGTTTAAAAAAATGTTTCCTATCCATTTATGTGTGTATCTTTAGCGTATCTTAGTGTATCTCCGATACGATACGATACCCTCCGATACGTATCTTAATTTTGGCCGATCGATACGGTGACCGATACCGATACTTTAATCCTTGGATAGACCTCTATGGGGGAAAAAGATCCTAGTAGTAGACCCCTTGTAGGGGATGTTCCTAGGATGTTGTTCTATTTTTACTACTTAAGCATA